>NC_048588.1:28285981-28350981 GCF_013265735.2 Oncorhynchus mykiss
TGTTATACTCCACTAGCCAGCACCTCGCCTAAACAGGTGTTCTACTCCACTAGCCAGCACCTCGCCTAAACAGGTGTTCTACTCCACTAGCCAGCACCTCGCCTAAACAGGTGTTCTACTCCTCTAGCCAGCACCTCGCCTAAACAGGTGTTCTACTCCACTAGCCAGCACCTCGCCTAAACAGGTGTTCTACTCTACTAGCCAGCACCTCGCCTAAACAGGTGTTCTACTCCACTAGCCAGCACCTCGCCTAAACAGGTGTTCTACTCCACTAGCCAGCACCTCGCCTAAACAGGTGTTCTACTCCACTAGCCAGCACCTCGCCTAAACAGGTGTTCTACTCCACTAGCCAGCACCTCGCCTAAACAGGTGTTCTACTCCACTAGCCAGCACCTCGCCTAAACAGGTGTTATACTCCACTAGCCAGCACCTCGCCTGAACAGGTGTTATACTCCACTAGCCAGCACCTCGCCTAAACAGGTGTTCTACTCCACTAGCCAGCACCTCGCCTAAACAGGTGTTATACTCCACTAGCCAGCACCTCGCCTAAACAGGTGTTATACTCCACTAGCCAGCACCTCGCCTAAACAGGTGTTCTACTCCACTAGCCAGCACCTCGCCTAAACAGGTGTTCTACTCTGATAGCCAGCACCTCGCCTAAACAGGTGTTCTACTCTGATAGCCAGCACCTCGCCTAAACAGGTGTTCTACTCCACTAGCCAGCACCTCGCCTAAACAGGTGTTTTACTCAGCTAGCCAACACCTCTACTAAACAGGTGTTCTACTCCACTAGCCAGCAGCTCGCCTAAACAGGTGTTTTACTCAGCTAGCCAACACCTCGACTAAACAGGTGTTCTACTCCACTAGCCAGCACCTCGCCTAAACAGGTGTTCTTCTCCACTAGCAAGCACCTCGCCTAAACATGTGTTCTACTCCACTAGCCAGCACCTCGCCTAAACAGGTGTTTTACTCAGCTAGCCAACACCTCGACTAAATAGGTGTTCTACTCCACTAGCCAGCACCTCGCCTAAACAGGTGTTTTACTCAGCTAGCCAACACCTCGACTAAACAGGTGTTCTACTCCACTAGCCAGCACCTCGCCTAAACAGGTGTTCTACTCCTCTAGCCAGCACCTCGCCTAAACAGGTGTTCTACTCCACTAGCCAGCACCTCACCTAAACAGGTGTTCTACTCAGCTAGCCAGCACCTCGCCTAAACAGGTGTTCTACTCAGCTAGCCAGCACCTCAACTAAACAGGTGTTCTACTCAGCCAGCCAGCACCTCTCCTAAACAGGAGTTCTACTCCACTAGCCAGCACCTCTCCTAAACAGGTGTTCTACTCCACTAGCCAGCAGCTCGTCTAAACAGGTGTTCTACTCTGCTAGCCAGTACCTGGCCTAAACAGATGTTTTACTCTGCTAGCCAGTACCTGGACTAAACAGGTTTTTTACTCCTCTAGCCAGCACCTCACCTAAACAGGTGTTCTACTCTGCTAGCCAGCACCTAGCCTAAACAGGTGTTCTACTCTGCTAGTCAATACCTGGACTAAACAGGTGTTCTACTCTGCTAGCCAGTACCTGGACGAAACAGGTGTTCTACTCCACTAGCCAGTACCTGGACTAAGCAGATGTTCTACTCCTCTCGCCAGCACCTGGATTAAACATGTGTTCTAATCCTCTAGCAAGCACCTGGCCTAAACAGGTGTTCTACTCCCCTAGCCAGTACCTGGACTAAACAGATGTTCTACTCCTCTAGCCAGCACCTGGACTAAACAGACGTTATACTCCTCTAGCCAGCACCTGGACTAAACAGGTGTTCTACTCCACTAGCCAGTACCTGGACTAAACAGATGTTCTACTCCACTAGCCAGCACCTGGACTAAACATATGTTCTACTCCTCTAGCCAGTACCTGGCCTAAACAGATGTTCTACTCCTCTAGCCAGTACTTGGACTAAACAGATGTTCTACTCCAATAGCCAGCACCTGGACTAAACAGATGTTCTACTCCTCTAGCCAGTAGCTGGCCTAAACAGATGTTCTACTCCACTATCCACCACCGCCCCTAAACAAGTGTTCTACTCCACTAGCCAGTACCTGGCCTAAACAGGTGTTCTACTCCACTAGCCAGCACCGCCCCTAAACAGGTGTTCTACTCCACTAGCCAGTACCTCGCCTAAACAGGTGTTCTACTCCACTAGCCAGCACCGCCCCTAAACAGGTGTTCTACTACACTAGCCAGTGCCTGGCCTAAACAGGTGTTCTACTCCACTAGCCAGTACCTGGACTAAACAGGTTTTCTACTCCTCTAGCCAGCACCTCACCTAAACAGATGTTCTACTCTGCTAGCCAGTACCTGGCCTAAACAGATGTTTTACTCCACTAGCCAGTGGCTGGACTAAACAGGTGTTCTACTCTGCTAGCCAGCACCTCGCTTAAACAGGTGTTCTACTCCACTAGCCAGCAGCTCGTCTAAACAGGTGTTCTACTCTGCTAGCCAGTACCTGGCCTAAACAGATGTTTTACTCTGCTAGCCAGTACCTGGACTAAACAGGTTTTTTACTCCTCTAGCCAGCACCTCACCTAAACAGGTGTTCTACTCTGCTAGCCAGCACCTAGCCTAAACAGGTGTTCTACTCTGCTAGTCAGTACCTGGACTAAACAGGTGTTCTACTCTGCTAGCCAGTACCTGGACGAAACAGGTGTTCTACTCCACTAGCCAGTACCTGGACTAAGCAGATGTTCTACTCCTCTCGCCAGCACCTGGATTAAACATGTGTTCTAATCCTCTAGCCAGCACCTGGCCTAAACAGGTGTTCTACTCCCCTAGCCAGTACCTGGACTAAACAGATGTTCTACTCCTCTAGCCAGCACCTGGACTAAACAGACGTTATACTCCTCTAGCCAGCACCTGGACTAAACAGGTGTTCTACTCCACTAGCCAGTACCTGGACTAAACAGATGTTCTACTCCACTAGCCAGCACCTGGCCTAAACAGGTGTTCTACTCCACTAGCCAGCACCGCCCCTAAACAGGTGTTCTACTCCACTAGCCAGTACCTCGCCTAAACAGGTGTTCTACTCCACTAGCCAGCACCGCCCCTAAACAGGTGTTCTACTACACTAGCCAGTGCCTGGCCTAAACAGGTGTTCTACTCCACTAGCCAGTACCTGGACTAAACAGGTTTTCTACTCTTCTAGCCAGCACCTCACCTAAACAGATGTTCTACTCTGCTAGCCAGTACCTGGCCTAAACAGATGTTTTACTCCACTAGCCAGTGGCTGGACTATCAGGTGTTCTACTCTGCTAGCCAGCACCTCGCTTAAACAGGTGTTCTACTCCGCTAGCCAGCACCTCGCCTAAACAGGTGTTCTACTCCACTAGCCAGCACCTCGCCTAAACAGGTGTTCTACTCCACTAGCAAGCACCTCGCCTAAACAGGTGTTCTACTCCACTAGCCAGCACCTCGCCTAAACAGGTGTTCTACTCCACTAGCCAGCACCTCCTCTAAACAGGTGTTCTACTCAGCTAGCCAGCACCTCGCCTAAACAGGTGTTCTACTCCACTAGCCAGCACCTCGCCTAAACAGGTGTTCTGCTCCACTAGCCAGCACCTCGCCTAAACAGGTGTTCTACTCCACTAGCCAGCACCTCGCCTAAACAGGTGTTCTACTCAGCTAGCCAGCACCTCGTCTAAACAGGTGTTCTACTCCACTAGCCAGCACCTCGCCTAAACAGGTGTTCTACTCAGCTAGCAAGCACCTCGCCTAAACAGGTGTTCTACTCTGCTAGCCAGTACCTCGCCTAAACAGGTGTTCTACTCCACTAGCCATCTTCTCGCCTAAACAGGTGTTCTACTCCACTAGCCAGCACCTCGCCTAAACAGGTGTTCTTCTCCACTAGCAAGCACCTCGCCTAAACATGTGTTCTACTCCACTAGCCAGCACCTCGCCTAAACAGGTGTTTTACTCAGCTAGCCAACACCTCGACTAAATAGGTGTTCTACTCCACTAGCCAGCCCCTCGCCTAAACAGGTGTTTTACTCAGCTAGCCAACACCTCGACTAAACAGGTGTTCTACTCCACTAGCCAGCACCTCGCCTAAACAGGTGTTCTACTCCTCTAGCCAACACCTCGCCTAAACAGGTGTTCTACTCCACTAGCCAGCACCTCACCTAAACAGGTGTTCTACTCAGCTAGCCAGCACCTCGCCTAAACAGGTGTTCTACTCAGCTAGCCAGCACCTCGGCTAAACAGGTGTTCTACTCAGCCAGCCAGCACCTCTACTAAACAGGAGTTCTACTCCACTAGCCAGCACCTCTCCTAAACAGGTGTTCTACTCAGCCAGCCAGCACCTCTCCTAAACAGGTGTTCTACTCCACTAGCCAGTACCTGGACTAAACAGGTTTTCTACTCCTCTAGCCAGCACCTCACCTAAACAGGTGTTCTACTCTGCTAGCCAGCACCTGGCCTAAACAGGTGTTCTACTCTGCTAGTCAGTACCTGGACTAAACAGGTGTTCTACTACACTAGCCAGTGCCTGGCCTAAACAGGTGTTCTACTCCAGTAGCCAGTACCTGGACTAAACAGGTTTTCTACTCCTCTAGCCAGCACCTCACCTAAACAGATGTTCTACTCTGCTAGCCAGTACCTGGCCTAAACAGATGTTTTACTCCACTAGCCAGTGGCTGGACTAAACAGGTGTTCTACTCTGCTAGCCAGCACCTCGCTTAAACAGGTGTTCTACTCCACTAGCCAGCAGCTCGTCTAAACAGGTGTTCTACTCTGCTAGCCAGTACCTGGCCTAAACAGATGTTTTACTCTGCTAGCCAGTACCTGGACTAAACAGGTTTTTTACTCCTCTAGCCAGCACCTCACCTAAACAGGTGTTCTACTCTGCTAGCCAGCACCTAGCCTAAACAGGTGTTCTACTCTGCTAGTCAGTACCTGGACTAAACAGGTGTTCTACTCTGCTAGCCAGTACCTGGACGAAACAGGTGTTCTACTCCACTAGCCAGTACCTGGACTAAGCAGATGTTCTACTCCTCTCGCCAGCACCTGGATTAAACATGTGTTCTAATCCTCTAGCCAGCACCTGGCCTAAACAGGTGTTCTACTCCCCTAGCCAGTACCTGGACTAAAAAGATGTTCTACTCCTCTAGCCAGCACCTGGACTAAACAGACGTTATACTCCTCTAGCCAGCACCTGGACTAAACAGGTGTTCTACTCCACTAGCCAGTACCTGGACTAAACAGATGTTCTACTCCACTAGCCAGCACCTGGCCTAAACAGGTGTTCTACTCCACTAGCCAGCACCGCCCCTAAACAGGTGTTCTACTCCACTAGCCAGTACCTCGCCTAAACAGGTGTTCTACTCCACTAGCCAGCACCGCCCCTAAACAGGTGTTCTACTACACTAGCCAGTGCCTGGCCTAAACAGGTGTTCTACTCCACTAGCCAGTACCTGGACTAAACAGGTTTTCTACTCTTCTAGCCAGCACCTCACCTAAACAGATGTTCTACTCTGCTAGCCAGTACCTGGCCTAAACAGATGTTTTACTCCACTAGCCAGTGGCTGGACTAAACAGGTGTTCTACTCTGCTAGCCAGCACCTCGCTTAAACAGGTGTTCTACTCCGCTAGCCAGCACCTCGCCTAAACAGGTGTTCTACTCCACTAGCCAGCACCTCGCCTAAACAGGTGTTCTACTCCACTAGCAAGCACCTCGCCTAAACAGGTGTTCTACTCCACTAGCCAGCACCTCGCCTAAACAGGTGTTCTACTCCACTAGCCAGCACCTCCTCTAAACAGGTGTTCTACTCAGCTAGCCAGCACCTCGCCTAAACAGGTGTTCTACTCCACTAGCCAGCACCTCGCCTAAACAGGTGTTCTGCTCCACTAGCCAGCACCTCGCCTAAACAGGTGTTCTACTCCACTAGCCAGCACCTCGCCTAAACAGGTGTTCTACTCAGCTAGCCAGCACCTCGTCTAAACAGGTGTTCTACTCCACTAGCCAGCACCTCGCCTAAACAGGTGTTCTACTCAGCTAGCAAGCACCTCGCCTAAACAGGTGTTCTACTCTGCTAGCCAGTACCTCGCCTAAACAGGTGTTCTACTCCACTAGCCATCTTCTCGCCTAAACAGGTGTTCTACTCCACTAGCCAGCACCTCGCCTAAACAGGTGTTCTTCTCCACTAGCAAGCACCTCGCCTAAACATGTGTTCTACTCCACTAGCCAGCACCTCGCCTAAACAGGTGTTTTACTCAGCTAGCCAACACCTCGACTAAATAGGTGTTCTACTCCACTAGCCAGCACCTCGCCTAAACAGGTGTTTTACTCAGCTAGCCAACACCTCGACTAAACAGGTGTTCTACTCCACTAGCCAGCACCTCGCCTAAACAGGTGTTCTACTCCTCTAGCCAACACCTCGCCTAAACAGGTGTTCTACTCTGCTAGCCAGTACCTCGCCTAAACAGGTGTTCTACTCCACTAGCCATCTTCTCGCCTAAACAGGTGTTCTACTCCACTAGCCAGCACCTCGCCTAAACAGGTGTTTTACTCAGCTAGCCAACACCTCGACTAAACAGGTGTTCTACTCCACTAGCCAGCACCTCGCCTAAACAGGTGTTCTACTCCTCTAGCCAACACCTCGCCTAAACAGGTGTTCTACTCCACTAGCCAGCACCTCACCTAAACAGGTGTTCTACTCAGCTAGCCAGCACCTCGTCTAAACAGGTGTTCTACTCCACTAGCCAGCACCTCGCCTAAACAGGTGTTCTACTCAGCTAGCCAGCACCTCGCCTAAACAGGTGTTCTACTCTGCTAGCCAGTACCTCGCCTAAACAGGTGTTCTACTCCACTAGCCATCTCCTCGCCTAAACAGGTGTTCTACTCCACTAGCCAGCACCTCGCCTAAACAGGTGTTCTACTCCACTAGCAAGCACCTCGCCTAAACAGATGTTCTACTCCTCTAGCCATTACCTGGCCTAAACATATGTTCTACTCCTCTAGCCAGTACTTGGACTAAACAGATGTTCTACTCCACTAGCCAACACCGCCCATAAACAGGTGTTCTACTCCACTAGCCAGTACCTGGCCTAAACAGGTGTTCTACTCCACTAGCCAGCACCGTCCCTAAACAGGTGTTCTACTCCACTAGCCAGTACCTCGCCTAAACAGGTGTTCTACTCCACTAGCCAGCACCTCGACTAAACAGGTGTTCTACTCTGCTAGCCAGTACCTGGCCTAAACAGATGTTTTACTCCACTAGCCAGTACCTGGACTAAACAGGTGTTCTACTCCTCTAGCCAGCACCTCACCTAAACAGGTGTTCTACTCTGCTAGCCAGCACCTGGCCTAAACAGGTGTTCTACTCTGCTAGCCAGCACCTGGCCTAAACAGGTGTTCTACTCTGCTAGCCAGTACCTGGACTAAACAGGTGTTCTACTCTGCTAGCCAGTACCTGGACTAAACAGGTGTTCTACTCCACTAGCCAGTACCTGGACTAAGCAGATGTTCTACTCTGCTAGCCAGTACCTGGACTAAACAGGTGTTCTACTCTGCTAGCCAGTACCTGGACTAAACAGGTGTTCTACTCCACTAGCCAGTACCTGGACTAAGCAGATGTTCTACTCCTCTAGCCAGCACCTGGCCTAAACAGGTGTTCTACTCCCCTAGCCAGTACCTGGACTAAGCAGATGTTCTACTCCTCTAGCCAGCACCTGGACTAAACAGATGTTTTACTCCTCTAGCCAGCACCTGGACTAAACAGGTGTTCTACTCCACTAGCCAGCACCTGGACTAAAGATTTGTTCTACTCCTCTAGCCAGTACCTGGCCTAAACAGATGTTCTACTCCTCTAGCCAGTACCTGGACTAAACAGATGTTCCACTCCACTAGCCAGCACCTGGATTAAACAGGTGTTCTACTCCTCTAGCCAGTACCTGGACTAAACAGGTGTTCTACTCCAACAGCCAGTACCTGGCCTAAACAGATGTTCTACTCCTCTAGCCAGTACCTGGACTAAACAGATGTTCTACTCCACTAGCCAGCACCGCCCCTAAACAGATGTTCTACTCTACTAGCCAGCACCTGGACTAAACAGATGTTCTACTCCTCTAGCCAGTACCTGGACTAAACATATGTTCTACTCCTCTAGCCAGCACCTGGACTAAACAGATGTTCTACTCTACTAGCCAGCACCTGGACTAAACAGATGTTCTACTCCTCTAGCCAGCACCTGGACTCAACAGGTGTTCTACTCCTCTAGCCAGCACCTGGCCTAAACAGGTGTTCTACTCCTCTAGCCAGCACCTGGACTAAACAGGTGTTTTACTCCACTAGCCAGTACCTGGACTAAACAGATGTTCTACTCCACTAGCCAGCACCTGGACTAAACAGATGTTCTACTCCTCTAGCCAGTACCTGGAATAAACAGATGTTCTACTCCTCTAGCCAGCACCTGGACTAAACAGATGTTCTACTCCTCTAGCCAGTACCTGGACTAAACAGGTGTTCTACTCCTCTAGCCAGTACCTGGACTAAACAGATGTTCTACTCCACTAGCCAGCACCACCCCTAAACAGATGTTCTACTCTACTAGCCAGCACCTGGACTAAACAGATGTTCTACTCCTCTAGCCAGTACCTGGACTAAACATATGTTCTACTCCTCTAGCCAGTACCTGGACTAAACAGGTGTTCTACTCCTCTAGCCAGTACCTGGACTAAACAGGTGTGCATTTCTTTCGCCTCCAGATCACTCTTCAGTCAGTAACAGCAGTAACATGACTCATACAGTAAGTCAAGGAATGCATTTAATTTGAAAGTATTTCTTGTCAAATAATCAAGGCTCCTGTTTTTGCGTCTACTTGGAGAAAGCACATCAGTGTTGCTATGACTATATACAATTATAACCAGAAATGACAAGAACCATTTTCTACAAACACTTAAATTGGAGACTTGCAATAATCGTCTCCATTTTATTTTTAGGCATCTATCATACATCCTATCATACAAAAGCACTCATTGGTTTTCCTGGTGACGTAGTGTTGGCATGGTTCCCTGTGTCTGTTGTGGTGTGATGGTGGCCGTGTGAGAAATTCATCAATTAAAGCTTAACGTGTGGATGGGAGCCATAGACTGACAGCGATCTGTGCCATCGTTATGGAAACACTGATGGATTGCCGCAAATGAGCGAACATTCAGATCAAAGCGGAAACAAACCAGAACAAGAGAGAAGGAAAATAATGTTGCTGTTCAACGGCAACGGCATCATCCTCCTCCTCCTCCCCCCTCCTCCTCGTCATCATCATCATGTAGAGACAATGTGGATGTCACGTTCTGACCTTAGTTCTTTTATTATGTCTTTGTTTTAGTATGGTCAGGGCGTGAGTTGGGTGGGTTGTCTATGTTAGTTTTTCTATGATTTGCTATTTCTGTGTTTGGCCTGGTATGGTTCTCAATCAGAGGCAGCTGTCAATCGTTGTCTCTGATTGAGAACCATACTTAGGTAGCCTGTTTTCCCACTCTTCCTGGTGGGTGGTTGTTTTGTGTTGTGTGTCTGCACCAGCCAGAACTGTTTTCTGGTGTGTGTCTGCACCAGCCAGAACTGTTTTCTGGTGTGTGTCTGCACCAGCCAGAACTGTTTTCGGTCGTTCTCTTTGTTATTTTTGTTATTTCCATGTTCATTTAATAAATATGGACACATACCACGCTGCACCTTGGTCCTCCTCTTCTTCCACCATCGATGACCGTTACAGTGGAGCCTATAGAATAGTCAGGTAGATGTTCATGGTTCTATCAACCAATTAAATTACAATTACCATCCAATCAGGATGGCAATCTCTGTCTGTTTCTATAGAGATAATGCACTGCCTCTGTCTGGTTCTATAGAGATAATGGAAGGGTAGCTGGGTGGTTTGTTATAGAGAAAATGTGAGAGTTGAGGAAGAGAAAGTGAAAGAGAGGGAGAGAGAGAGAAAGAGAGGGAGAAAAAGAGAGGAAAAAGTCAGTAAGAGAGAGAGAGAGAGAGGACAAGGACAACTAAAATGCATGACAGCAGATAAGAATCAGGGCTAAAAGCAACCTTGATGAATATGGTAGTGACACATACACTCCGTAATGCCAGAATCCCCGCTCCAATCAGCACTGACATGACAACAACTAGTGGGAGCTTATATTTCTCCTGTTTCACACATGTAACAGTGTGTAACCTTTACAAGTGTTTGGTGTGAAATGGAATTGTGTTTATGGCATATCCCACTCACCTGAGACACCCTCAGGATTCAGCAAATTGTTGATGGTGACCCTGGAGCAATGAGGGTCAAGTGCAGAGCAACAGATATTTCACCTAGTCATCTCATAATTTGAACAAAGAAACTTTCAGTTAGAGGCCCAATAACCACTAGGCTACCTGCCACCAAGACTTTCAAATCTCTTTGCTAGTCCACTCCAGGACACCCTGCTTCTCCCCCAATTATTCAGATTTTGTATGTTATATGATGCTATGTACACATTACATTGTAATTAGTATAGCATAAAACTCAATTTTGAGTTTGAACTCTCCCTCCTTTCCTCCCTCTCTCTTTCTACCTCTCTCATTCCCTCTCTCACTTCCTCCTTCTCCCTCCTTCCCTCTCTCTCTACCTCCCTCCTTCTCTCTCTACCTCCCTCTTTCTTCCTCTACTTCCTCCTTTCCGTGTTTTGTGTAGGCATGTAGTTAGGCTTCTTGGAATGTTGTTAAGTTGATTAAGTGTTGTGTTTTGATGTGCGCTCCACGGCTCGAGGAACCATAATGAGAACATGATGAAAGACCATCTGATAAGTCCTGGTAGCAAGGGAACAAGAGAGAGATTAGAAAGAGGAGTGGTCTGGGAGGGTGAGTGTAAGACTCCATCTCTCTGGGGAAAAACAGAGACCCATCATTAAGGAGTGGGAGAGAGATAGTCAATGTAGAGTGAGGTTCATTTGCAAAAAAAAAAAAAAAAAAAGGGGGTACCTAGTCAGTTGAAATGTGTCTTTCCCATTTAACCCGGCACCTCTGAATAAGAGAGGTGAGGAGGGCTGCCTTGATCAACATCCACATCTTTGGTGCCCGGGGAACAGTGGGTTTTAACTGCCTTGCCCAGGAGCAGATCAACAGATTTGAACCGTGTCGGATCAGGGAGTCGATCCAGCAAACTTTCGGTTACTGGCCCAACACTGCTACCCACCAGGCTACCTGCCAGGCTACCTATGTCTTTTTGAGCGTGTAAACGTGTGTGCATGCGTGTGTGTGTCTGGTGTGTGTGTGTGTGTGTGTCTGTTGTGTGTATCTGGTGTGTGTGTGCCATTAGTCTTGATAGTGTAATAATGAGAGACTATTATCTAGGTTGAGGAGGGATGAGTAATCCCAGTGATGGTACTAGCTATTTCAGAGACCAAGGAACTCTCTCTCTTTCTTTCTCTCTCCATTCATCTTTATTGTCATCCCTCTATCGCTATCTCGCTCATAACAGCCCAGACCTAATGATGATGAAGCCTTGGCCTCAGCAGAGGAGTCAGCACACACACACACAGTACATCACTCCCCACTCTTCTCGCACGCACGCACACATGTACACACACACACACAAACACACACCTGAAGGCCTGGATAAGCCTCCCTACGGGGCCTGGCTCTCTGGCTCTCTGGCTCCATGAGAACAGCCCAGACTAGACTAAAGCTGTCTGACGATCGATCAGAGACGGGGGGGGGGGGGGGGGGGGGGGTGTAAGAGTGGGTGTATTAGAGATGAGATGGAGAGAGATGGAGAAAAGAATAAATGGAGGGAATAAGAGACGAAAGGAGAGAAAGCTAGAGGTGGGCGGGAACAGAGAAGAGAAAGGGAGAGAGGGTGAGATCACAAATAGTTGTAGCAAAGCAAACCAGCAGGAATTGATTTCAACTCAGAATATTAGACAGGGAGAGGGAAAATGTGAGTAGGGTTAGGGGGGTTGTGTGTGTGCGTGTGTGTGTGTGTGTGTGTGTGTGTGTGTGTGTGTGTGTGTGTGTGTGTGTGTGTGTGTGTGTGTGTCCACTCCCATGTTTGAGTGTATTGATTTGAGTTTGTCTGATTTAGACACACGCTCTCTTCCTTTCAACACAGAAACAGGAGAAACGGATGAAGCCTAAGTCAATGGCAGAATAGATTTCAAAGCCAGCTCTTTCCAAGAAAGCTTGAACAGAAGCTATAGCCTGACTAGCTAACTCAGGAATTCACAACACTCTATTTCAACCTTCCATTGGAATAGATTGGCAGACATGAGACTTGCAGAAGCAGAAGATAACAGGAACTGTGTATTAGGATTGGAGGTAGAGGAATCTGATCCTAGATCTGCGGTTAGGGGGCATTGCAGCCGAGAGAGTTCTGAAAACATCATATGAGAGTTTACAAATGTAGGATCTTAATTTGATCACCCTGTTGTGTGAGAAAGTTCCTACCCTGCAAGAAATACAAACTTGTAGGTTATTATGCTGTGATTGTCACGACTTCCGCCGAAGTCGGCTCCTCTCCTTGTTCGGGCGGGTTCGGTGATCGACGTCACCGTCACTGCATGTTTTGTGCGTAATTGTTTCATGTTAAGTGGTGTTAGTATACGTGCTTTACGTTTGATTTATGTAGTGCTCTCGTTTTTGGAACTATAATAAAAGTGCGCCTGTTCACTACACTCTGCTCTCCTGCACCTGACTTCGTCTCCAATACACCATTGACAGTGATTATGATCTCAGATCTGTAGGATGACGTAAAGGGCCACCACATTGATTCCCTCTGCAAATCTTACCCTACAAGTTCTGGACTACTAATGTTTTTCTGTTCTAGTTGAAAATGAATTGTACCCACCTGGTGCCCAAGGTCTAAATTGAGTAGAGGGGAATCATTTTTAAAAAGCAGTTGAACTGGCTTACTGCCCACTGGGAATTTTTACACGCCATTTCAACCCCGTTGAATTCCGTTTCAACTTAATAAAATGTCAATAAAAATTTGACATTGAAATGTTCTAAATGTTATGCTAGGACCAGGGTGACCAGTGACGTGACAGTAGCCTTCTACTCCGTTTGACTTAATCAGCCGTAGATATTTTTTTTAAGGAGAGTCATGAGGGGGAGGTGTGTGTCCGAGCGAGAGAGAGAAACAGAGAGAGCGAGAGAGAGAAAGAGCGAGAGAGAGAAAGAGAGAGGGGGTTAGAGAGGAAGAGCGCGAGAGAGAGAGAGAGACATACATAGAGACGTAGAGACAGAGACAGACACAGAGAGAGAGAGATAGAGAGAGAGAGAGAGGGGAGAAAGACAAAGACAGAGAGGGGGAGAAAGAATGGAAGAGAGAGATAAGAGAGAGGGGGTTAGAGAGGAAGAGAGAAAGAGCGAGAGAGAGAGAGAGAGAGAGACGTACATAGAGATGTAGAGACAGAGAGAGACAGAGACAGTGAGAGAGAGGGGGGGGTTAGAGAGAGAGAGAGAGAGAGGGGGGGTTAGAGAGAGAGAGAGAGAGAGAGAGAGAGAGAGAGAGAGAGGGGAGAAAGACAAAGACAGAGAGGGGGAGAGAGAATGGGAGAGAGAGATAAGAGAGAGAGAGGGACAGAGAGACAGAACAACGGAGGAGACAGAGAAAGTGCATGCATCAACAGCAACCTTGGGAAAATCCTTTGCATTATCATTAACACCAGACTCACACGTTTCCTCAGACAAAACAATGTACTGAGCAAAATGTCAAATTGGCTTTTTACCAAATTACTGTACGACAGACCACGTATTCACCTTGCACACCCTAATTGACGAACAAACAAACCAAAACAAAGGCATTGTCTTCTCTTGCTTTGTCGATTTCAAAAAAGCTTTTGGCATGAGGGTCTGCTATACAAATTGATGGAAAGTGGTGTTGGAGGAAAAACTTACAAAAAACTACACATACCTAAACATCAGTGCCACAGGTAACTTCCACAAAGCCGTGAACAATCTAAGAGACTAGGCAAGAAGGGCCTTCTACTCTATCAAAAGGAACATACAATTTGACATACCAATTAGGATCTGTCTAAAAATACCCATTGCCCTTCATGGTTGTGAGGTTTGGCGTCCGCTCACCAACCAAGAATTCACAAAATGGGACAAACACCAAATTGAAACCCTGCATACAGAATTCTGCAAAAATATCCTCTGTGTACACAATAAAACACCTAATAATGCATGCAGAGCAGAATTAGGCCGATACCCGCTAATTATCAACATCCAGAAAAGAGTTGTTCAATTCTACAACCACCTAAAAGGAAGCTATTCCAAAACCTTCCTTAACAAAGCCATCACCTACAGAGAGATTCATCTGGAAAAGAGTCCCCTAAGCAAGCTGGTCCTGGGGCTCTGTTCACAAACACAAACAGAGCCCACAGAGCCCGAGGACAGCAACACAATTAAACCCAACCAAATAATGAGAAAACAAAAATATAATTTACTGACACATTGGAAATACTGAATTAACCAAAAAAATAACAAACTAGAATGCTATTTGGCCCTAAACAAAGAGTTCACAGTGACAGAATACCTGACCAATGTGACCGACCCCAAATTAACGAAAGCTTTGGCCATGTTCAGTGAGCATAGCCTTGCTATTGATAGAGGTCGCTGTAGGCAGGCCTAGCTCTCAGGAGAAGACAGGCTATGTTACAGTGCCCCACAAAGTGAGGTGGAAACTGAGATGCACTTCCAAACCTCCGACTGGACACATGAATGCTATTCTAACCATTATTCATCATGACTTGGAGAGGCAGGTAGCCTAGCAGTTAGAGTGCTGGGTCGGTAACCAGAAAGGTTGCTGGATCGAATCCCTGAGCTGACAAGGTAAATATCTGTCATTCTGCCCTTGAACAAGGCAGTTAACCCTCCGTTCCCCAGTAGGCTGACAATGTAAATAAGAATTTATTGTTAACTGACTTGTCTAGTTAAATAAAACATTAATAAAACATTTAAAAAATCAAGGGCAACAGGCTCAGAATGGAAGATTCATCTCCAATACAAAGGAAAAGAAGATAGAGTTGAGCGAGGAGGGGCTGAGTTAGTCAACAGCAACATCGCCTTCTTTATTTGCCGGTGTGTGTGTGTGTGTGTGTGTGTGTGTGTGTGTGTGTGTGTGTGTGTGTGTGTGTGTGTGTGTGTGTGTGTGTGTGTCTGTGTGTGTGTGTGTGTGTGTGTGTGTGTGTGTGTGTGTGTGTGTGTGTGTGTGTGTGTGTGTGTGTGTGTGTGTGTGTGTGTGTGTGTGTGTGTGTGTGTGTGTGTGTGTGTCTGTGTGTGTGTGTGTGTGTGTGTGTGTGTGTGTGTGTGTGTGTGTTTGTGAGCATGCACGTGGTGTGTGTGTATGTGTAGTTTATTGCTTGTGTCTTCGATGCAGCAGATAGATCAGGAAGCGTGAGCTCATGAAATACTTACTGAAATAAGATTTAGACGCAAGCGCACACACTAGGCACTATGAAATCTCATTAATGTGTATTACTCTATTTGTGGGAGGATTTAGTTTTGAGAATATTATATTAAAAACGAATCTGGCTGCTTTCAGACAATTATTTGTCTTTATCCTGCACATTAGAACAGACCTCTTTCAAATTTAAACTCTGAGTCAATGTTTGGGGCGGCAGGTAGCCTAGTGGTAAGAGTGTTGGGCCAGTAACCCAAAGGTTGTTGGACTGAATCCCTGAGCAGACAAGGTAAAAATCTGTCGTTCTGCACCTGAACAAGGCATAACCCACTGTTCCTAGGACGCCATTGTAAATAATAATTTGTCCATAACTGACCTGCCTAGTTAAAAAAGGTATAAAAAAATGTGGGATCGTCTGATTATGATGGCATTAGTGACTATCCTATCACTATCTGATGAGAAATGCTGTGTGTGTGTGTGTGTGTGTGTGTGTGTGTGTGTGTGTGTGTGTGTGTGTGTGTGTGTCGCCAGGTCATCTGCCAGTTAATTCAGCTGTGGTCCTTCCAGCCCTATGGACTCCTGCTCTGTCACCACAAAGAGGTTATGTTTACTTAAGTACAGACTCTGACCATGACATAACTACAACTCTGTGTGTGTGATATACCTCAACAATGGCTACAGCTGAACAGCGGCTATACCTCAACAACAGCTATAGCTCAACAATAGGTATAGCTAAACAACAGCTATAGCTCAACAATGGCTATACCTCAACAACAGCTATAGCTCAACAATGGCTAAATCTCAACAAAAGGTATAGCTCAATAATAGGTATAGCTCAACAACAGCTATAGCTCAACAATGGGTAAATCTCAACAACAGCTATAGCTCAACAATGGGTAAATCTCAACAAAAGGTATAGCTCAACAATAGGTATTGCTCAACAATAGATATAACTCAACAATATATATAGCTCAACAATGACTATAGCTCAACAATGGCTATAGCTCAACAATGGCTATAGCTCAACAATGGCTATATCTCCACAATGGCTATAGTGCAACATTGACTATATCTCCGCAATGGCTGTAGCTCAACAATGGCTATATCTCAACAATAGCTATATCTCAACAATAGGTATAACTCAACAATAGGTATAGATCAACAATAGCTATAGCTCAACAATGACTATATTTTAACAATGGTTATAGCTCAACAATGGCTATATCCCCACAATGGCTATAGCTCAACAATGGCTATAGGTGAACAGCGGCTATAGTTTAACAAGCGCTATAACTCAACAATGGCTATAGCTGAACAGCGGCTACAGCTCAACAGTGGCAATAGCTGAACAATAGCTATAGCACATCAATGGCTATAGCTCAACAATGGCTAAAGCTCAACAATGGCTTTAGCTCACCAATGGCTATAGTCCAACAATGTCTATAGCTCAACAATAGCTATAGATCAACAATAGCTATAGCTCAAGAATAGGTATAGCACAACAACAGCTATAGCTCAACAATGGCTATAGCTCAACAATAGCTATAGCTCAACAATAGCTATAGCTCAACAATGGGTAAAGCTCAACAATAGCTATAGCTCAACAATAGCTATAGCTCAACAATGAATATAGCTCAACAATGGCTTTAGCTCAACAATGGCTATTTTGCAACAATGACTACATCTCTATAATGGCTCTAGCTCAACAATGACTATATCTCAACAATAGCTATAGCTCAACAAAGGATGTAGCTCAACAATAGCTATATCTCAACAATAGTTATAGCTCAACAATGACTATATCTCCACAATAGCTATACCTCAACAATGACTATATCTCCACAATAGCTATATCTCAACAATGACTATATCTCAACAATAGCTATACCTCAACAATAGCTATATCTCAACAATAGCTATATCTCAACAATAGCTATTGCTCTACAACAGCTATAGCCAGGAGCCCACTCAATAACACTAATTACCAATAGGCAGTTATACAACATAAACATTCTGAACTGTATGAGCACAAGTGTGTGTCTTCTTAAAATGTTGTATGAATATGAGTTTCTGTTTTTTTAAGGCTTGTATTGGAATGAAACATGATGTGTGTGTGTGGGTACGTACAGATGAATTCGGAAGTTTACATACATCTTAGCCAAATACATTTCTACTCAGTTTTTCACAATTCCAGACGTTTAATCCCAGTAAAAATTCCCTTGCTTAGGTCAGTTAATAGGATCACCACTTTATTTTAAGAATGTGAAATGTCAGAATAATAGCAGAGAGAATGATTTATTTCAGCTTTTATTTCTTTCACATTCCCAGTGGGTCAGAAGTTTACATACACTCAATTTTGGCCCGTTCCTCCTGACAGCTGGTGTAACTGAGTCAGGTTTGTAGGCCTTCTTGCTCGCACACGCTTTTTCAGTTCTGCCCAAAAATGTTCTATGGTATTGAGGTCAGGGCTTTCTGATGGCCATTATGGCCAAACAGTTCTGTTTTAGTTTCATCAGACCAGAGGACATTTCTCCAAAAAGTACGATCTTTGGCCCCATGTGCAGTTGCAAACCGTAGTCTGGCTTTTTTATGGCAGTTTTTGAGCAGTGGCTTCTTCCTAGCTGAGTGGCCTTTCAGGATATGTCGATATAGGACTCGTTTTATTGTGGATATTGATACTTTTGTACCTGTTTCCTCCAGCATCTTCACAAGGTCCTTTGCTGTTGTTCTGGGATTGATTTTCACTTTCTGCACCAAAGCACATTAATCTCTAGGAGACAGAACACATCTCCTTCCTGAGCGGTATGACGGCTGCACGGTCCAATGGTGTTTATACTTGCGTACTATTGTTTGTACAGATGAACGTGGTACCTTCGGCCGTTTAGAAATTGTTCCCAAGGATGAACCAGACTTGTGGAGGTCTACAGTTTTTTTCTTGGCTGATTTATTTTGATTTTCCCATGATTTCAAGCAAAGAGGCACTGAGTTTGAAGGTAGGCCTTGAAATACATCCACAGGTAATCCCCAAATGTACTCAACTGATGTCACAAAGTAGATGTCCTAACCAACTTGCCAAAACTATAGTTTGTTAACTTCTTGATGACAGGGGGCAGTATTTTCACGTCCGGATGATATGCATGCCCAAATTCAATTGCCTGCTACTCATGCCCAGAAGATAAGATATGCATATGATTAGTTGAATGACATGTCTGTGAGTATAACAGAACCTACGTAGCAGGCGAAAACCCAAGGAATAACCATTCAGATGTTTTTGAGGTCACTCTCTTTTCAATGGTTTTTCATTGGGAATCCAGATTTCTAAGGGACCTTCTTGCAAGGTTTACCACTTCCACTTGATGTCACCAGTCTTTAGAAATTGGTTGAGGTTTTTCCTTTGTGTAATGAAGAAGTAGCCCTGTTCAAAACGAGGGTCACTTCAAGTGTGCTGTTTGTTAGAGGCACGTGACCAGAAAGGTAGCATCAGTTTGTTTTCTTCCTGTATTGAACACAGATCATCTAGTCTTCAAATGTATCGATTATTTACGCAAAAAAATACCTAAAGTTGTATTACAAAATTAGTTTGAAATGTTTTGGCAATGTTTACAGGTAACCTTTGAGATATTTTGAGATATTTTGTAGTCAAGTTGGAACCGTTTTTTCTGGATCAAACGTGCCAAATAAATGGACATTTTGGATATATATCGACGGAATTAATCGAACAAAGGGACCAGTTGTGATGTTTATGGGACATATTGGAGTGCCAACAGAAGAAGCTTGTCAAAGGTAAGGCATGATTTATATTTTTATTCCTGCGTTTTGTGTCACGCCTGCAGGGTTGAAATATGCTTTTCTCTCTTTGTTTACGGAGGTGCCATCCTCAGATAATAACATTGTTTGCTTTCGTCTAAAAGCCTTTTTGAAATCTGACATGTTGGCTGGATTCACAACACGTGTAGCTTTAATATTGTGTCTTACATGTGTGATTTCATGAAAGTTAGATTTTTGTAGCATTTTCCCTGGCTTTTGGCCAGCTGGGACGCTAGCGTCCCACATATCCCACAGAGGTTAACAAGAAAATTGTGGAGTGGCGGAAAAACTAGTTTTAATGACTCCAACCTAAGTGTATGTTAACCTCCGACTTCAACTGTACCTACGTGTGTGTGCCTGTGTACCCGAGAGTAGCTGCAGGGGTGGAGAGTTGCAGCGGCTTCACTCCACAACAATAAAAGGAAAGGAGGCCTTTTCAAATGTCACCAAGAGAATTATCATCTGCGCAAGACTAATATCACCCTAATCCATTTGGGAGGGAGGGAGGGAGGGAGGGAGGGAGGGGAGAGAGTAGAGAGAGAGAGAGAGAGAGCAGTGGCAGTGAGAACAGAGATGGAGAGAGAGGTGAATGAAAGAGAACAGTAAGAACAGAGATATGGTCCATCTCTACAAGGCAGCAGTCCCCACCTTTACCAGGACTCTGAAGGATATCATGCTCAACCACAGCCCCTGCACCTCACATTTGAGCAACAGAGAAACAGACACCCTGCTCAGACTTACGAGACACCCTCCCAGAACTGGGAGACCCCCCCTAAAGGACCCGCACCAAGAGGATCCACACCAAGAGGACCTATACCAAGACCACAGCACCACCACCCACATCCCCAACCCAACCAGTCGACCCCTACCCAAACAAACCCTACCACCACTTATAAAGGTCCACCCATATCAGTCTTATGCCCCTTCTGCCCCTGCAGCAAGGACCTCTACATGACAGCCACACATATGCCCAGGCTGTGAGCAGAGCATCAGGCACAACCCCCGCCCAAGCCCCATCCTGCGAGCCCTAACCACTCAAAAACAACACTAGACACTATGATACACAAAGCTTTTACTGTGTCATTCTGGAATATACAAGGTCTGCCTTTGGCCTAAAGAGCAGGAACCCGGACTTGAAATTGAAAATACAGATGTTGTCATCCTACAAGAAACATGGTATAGAGGAGACGGACCCACTGGTTGCCCTCTAAGTTACAGAGAGCTGGTAGTCCCGTCCACCAAACTACCAGGTGTGAAACAGGGAAGACACTCAGGGGGTATGCTAATTTGCGATAGAGCAGACCTAACCAACTCCATTAATTATTAAAAACAGGAACACTTTACATCTGGCTAGAAATGTATAAGGAAATGATCTCAACAGAGAAATACGTCCTCATGTGTGCTACCTATATCCCCCCAATAGAATCCCCACGCTTTAACGATAACACATTCACCTTCCTTGAGGGGGAGATCAACAATTTCCAGGCCCAGGGACATGTACTAGTCTGTGGCGATCTAAGTTCCAGAACTAGACAAGAACCTGACACCCACAGCACACAGGGGGACAAACATCAATCTGGAGGTGACAGAATTCCCTCCCAAATATGCCCCCCTAGACACAGCTATGACAAAACAACCAACAAAAAACGGGTCACAACTCCTGCAGCTCTGTCGTGGGATGGGTCTGTGCATCGTCAATGGCAGGCTTCGTGGAGACTCCTATGGTAGGCACACCTACAGCAAATGCCTGGGCAGTAGTACTGTAGATTACTTTATCACTGACTCACAATCAGCCCACTGACACCCCTATCAGATCACAGCAAAATCAAACTCTACTTGAAGAGAGCCATACTCAGTCATGAGGCATATAAGCAAAAGGAACTGAATAATATTAAGAACTACTATAGATGGAAGGAACGTTTTGTAGATAACTACCAAAAAACAATTAGGCAACAACAAATTCAAAGCCTTCTAAACAACTTCCTGGACAAAACTTTTCAATGTGTTAGTGCTGGCAGTAGAACCCCTAAACAGTATATTTGACCCCTCATCTTCCTTGTCAAATCAAAAAAATTCAAGCAGATAAGCTAAGAAAATGAACAACAATGGCAAATGGTTTGATGAAGAATGCAGAACCCTAAGAAAGGAATTGAATAACCTGTCCAACCAAAAACATAGAGACACAGAAAACCTGAGTCTACGCCTTGACTATGGTGAATCACTAAAACAATACAGAAATACACTACGGAAAAAGAAGGAACAGCACGTCAGATATCAAATCAATGTAAATGAAGAATCCACAGACTCAAACCACTTCTGGGAAAATGGGAAAAGACTAAGCAACAACAACACAGAGTTATCTATCCAAAATGGTGTATGGATAAACCACTTCCCCAATCTTTTTGGCTCCATAACAAAGAACAAACACAAACACAAACAGAGCCCCAGGACAGCAACACAATTAGACCAAACCAAATCATGAGAAAACTCAAATATAATTACTTGACAAATTGGAAAGAATTAACACAACTACAGAGCAAACTAGAATGCAATTTGGCCATAAACAGTGAGTACACAGTGCCATATGTTTCCCATGACAAAAAAGCAATTTGAATTGAATTGAGAGAGTTGAGAGAAAGAGAACAGTGTGAACAGGGAGAGGTGAGAGAAAGAGAACAGTGTGAACAGAGAGGTGAGAGAAAGAGAACAGTGAGAAGAGAGAGATGGACAGAGAGGTGAGAGAAAGAGAACAGTGAGAACAGAGAGATGTAGAGAGAGGTCAGAGAAAGAGAACAGTGTGAACAGAGCGATGGAAAGAGAGGTCAGAGAAAGAGAACAGTGAGAAGACTGAGATGGAGAGAGAGGTGAGAGAAAGAGAACAGTGAGAAGAGAGAGATGGAGAGAGAGGTCAGAGAAAGAGAACAGTGTGAACAGAAAGAGGTGAGAGAAAGAGAACAGTGTGAACAGAGAGAGGTGAGAGAAAGAGAAGTGTGAACAGAGAGATGGAGAGAGAGGTGAGAGAAAGAGAACAGTGTGAACAGAGAGAAGGAGAGAGGTCAGAGAAAGAGAACAGTGAGAAGAGAGAGGTGGAGAGAGAGGTAAGAGAAAGAGAACGGTGTGAGCAGAGAGAGGTCAGAGAAAGAGAACAGTGTGAACTGAGAGAGGTGAGATAAAGAGAACAGTGTGAACAGGGAGATGGAGAGAGGTGAGAGAAAGAGAACAGTGAGAAGAGAGAGATGGAGAGAGAGGTGAGAGAAAGAGAACAGTGAGAACAGAGAGAAGGAGAGAGGTGAGAGAAAGAGAACAGTGAGAAGAGAGAGATGGAGAGAGAGGTCAGAGACAGAGAACAGTGAAAACAGAGAGATGGAGAGAGAGAGGTGAATATATATCTACAGTGGCTATAGCTCAACAGTGTCTATAGCTCAACAGTGGCTATATATCAACAATGGTTTTTATCACTCAAGAATAGCTATAGCTCAACAATAGCTATAGCTCAACAATGGCTATAGCTCAACAATGGCTATAGCTCAACAATAACTATAGCTCAACAATGACTATATCTCAACAATGGGTAAAGCTCAACAAAAGCTATATCTCAACAATGGGTAAAGCTCAACAATAGCTATAGCTCAACAACGGCTATAGCTCTACAGTAACTATAGCTCAACAATGGCTATAGCTCAACAATAGCTATAGCCAGGAGCCAACTCTATACCACTCATTACCAAAAAGCAGTTATACAACATAAATATTCAGAACTGTTTGTGGGTTTTCAGACTCAACAACCGGGGAACAATACATAGGAAACAGAAAACTTTTCAGACCCAGAGCTACATAGCAGGCATCTATTATTTCTCTTGGCACGTACACAGTGTCTAGTACATTCTGAATCCCGTTATCTCCATGCACGTACACAGGCACCCATCTCACTTCAATTAGAGACACAAATATGTATTTATTCCACATAATGAGGGGAATTAATTGAATTGAGTATCACGAAAATGGCCTGATTTGATTATGCCATAGAAAGAACAACCTAATTAATGAGGAATTGCTCTCTTTTTTACGCATCGCTAATGGAGTCTCTGGATACATGTAGTGTCATGTCAACCAGAGAGGAAACAATATTATCCAGACACACTTGCACAGAGACAAACACACACACACACACACACACACACACACTTGCACAGAGACAAACACACACACATACACACACACACACACACACACACTTGCACAGAGACAAACACACACACACACACACACACACACACACACTTGCACAGAGACAAACACACACACACACACACACACTTGCACAGAGACAAACAAACACACACACACACACACACACTTGCACAGAGACAAACACACACACACACACACACACACACACACACACACACACACACACACACACACACACACACACACACACACACACACACACACACACACTTGCACAGAGACAAACAAACACACACACTTACACAGAGACACTTGCACAGAGACAAACAAACACACACACACACACACACACACACACACTCACACTTGCGTGCCTGCTAATCAATCATAAATCACGCTATTACAGTCTACGAATAAAATTATCTGACAATGCCTTCCATCTTTATACCTGCAACGCAAAGCCAGCCAATCAAAACAACTTCCCATTCAAAAATCCTTCCAATAAGAAAGCCACCCACCAATCAGAAATCTACCAATAGCCAAGGGCATCTCAATAAAATTCCATCTCATTATGCAATCACCCAAAACATAATTATAAACAAGCATTAACTATTTTATGTAGCATGGGCCCCAGAGTATATTATTATTATGATTCCTTTATGAGAAGTGGTTAGGGTTATTGTTATTCACAGTCACACATGGCCACATTTAACTGTACCCGTGAAATCAACTCATCAGAAAAAAAATGGAGAGAGAGCGATGAAGAGAGAAAGAGAGAGAGAGACAGAGAGAGGAAAAGAGAGAGATAAAGAGAAAGATGGAGACAGAAATAGATAAAGAAAAGAGCGAGAAGAGGTTAAAAGAGAGAGAAAGAGAAAAAGAGAGAGAGAGATGGAGAGAGAAAAAGAGAGAGTAAGAGAGAGAGAGAGATGGAGAGAGAAAAAGAGAGAGAGAGATGGAGAGAGAAAAAGAGAGAGATGGAGAAAGAAAAAAGAGAGTGAAAAAGAGAGAGGGATGGAGAGAGAAAAAGAGAGAGAAAAAAAAGAGAGAGATGGAGAGAGAAAATGAGAGAGAAAAAAAAGAGAGCGATGGAGAGAGAAAATGAGAAACAGATGGAGAGAGAAAAAGAGACAGGGAGAGAGAAAAGAGAGAGAGATGAGAGAGAAAAAGAAACAGGGAGAGAGAGATGGAGAGAAAAGAGAGAGAGATGAGAGAGAGAAAAAGAGACAGGGAGAGAGAGATGGAGAGAGAAAAGAGAGAGAAAAAAGAGAGAGAGATGGAGAGAGAGAAAAGGAGAGAGAAAAGAGAGAAAAAATGATAGACAATATTTAGTTGAGTTGGAGAGAGAAAATAGAGAGAAAATGAGAAAGATGAGAGAGTGAAAAGAGGGAGGAAAGAGAGAGAAACAGTGAGACAAAGAGAAATTCAGAAAGATGGAGAGAACGAAAAGAGAGAGATGGAGAAAGAAAAGAAAGAGAAAAGGAGAGAGAGATGGGAAAGAGAAGAGAGAGAGAAGGAGAGAGAAAATGAGAGAGAGATGAGAAAGAGAAAAGAGAGAGAAGGAGAGAGAAAAGGAGAGAGAGATGAGAAAGAGAAAAGAGAGAAGGAGAGAGAAAAATTGTGAGAAATGGAGAGAGAAAAATAGAGAGAAAAAGAGAAAGAGAGAGAAAAAAAGAAAGAGATGGAAAGAGAAAGAGAGAGAAAGAGAAAAAGAGAGATATGAGAGAGAGAAAAAGAAAGTGAGAAAGGCCTCTGAAGATTTCCCAGTGTGGAGATTGATAATATATATATATATATATATATATATATATATATATATATATATATATATATATACTGTATATTTTTTAAACTTTTATTTAACTAGGCAAGTCAGATGAGAGCAATTTCTTATTTACAATGATGGCGTACCCTGGCCAAACCCGTACGACGTTGGGTCAATTGTGTGCCGCCCTATGGGACTCCCAATCACGGCCGGATGTGATGAAGTCCAGATTTGACTCTAGTGAGCCTCTTGCACTGAGATGCAGTGATGTAGACCACTGCACCACTCGGAATCCCCAATATCATTTGTTGTGAAGTTTATTTGTTGTGAAGTCTGTCTTTTCTAATAGTTTTGTAGAGAGACACACTGTATGGATAGAACACATTGAAAATAGTTACAGCTAGCAATACATTACAGTGTGTCTGTATCAACTCAGCTGTAAAGTGAAGATCAGATGTCTGCTGAAAGGCTCACAGAAGCAATTTCACACAGGTCACACATGGTACAATACATGTAGGTCAGAGATAGTGCACGTGCCTAGAACACTTAGAAAATAACACTAAAGCTGCACACTGTCTCTGATGCAATCAATTTAATCGATTCCAACATTTTGGAAGTTATGCTGCCTTTATCAAGGTTTCATGTGCATTTTCCCCTGTCCGGAGCACCTTGATCCGTCCCCATAAACCCAGCCCATACCCCCTAACCCCTGTAGAGACCCTCTAGTTCTTCTATTCTAGGGGTGTAATCCACTCCACCCATCAATAGGAACAGAGTAGCTAGCAGCAATGTCAGAAGATACCCTGCTATTATAATCAGCTACCCATGTACTTTCCACACTCTGACATACAAATCTATACAATTCACATCCTATTATACACAGTGGTGGAAAAAGTACCCAATTGTCATACTTGAGTAAAGTAAAGATACCTTCATAGAAAATGACTCAAGTAAAAGTGAAATTCACCCAGTAAACTCCTACTTCAGTAAAAGTCCAAATGTATTTAGTTTTATTTATACTTAAGATCAAAAGTAAATGTAATTGCTAAATTATACTTAAGTATCAAAAGAAAAAGTAAAAGTACAAATTATTTCAAATTCTTTATATTAACCAAACCAGACCATTTAGAGGGCTTGCTCGGCACATCGGATAATTGATAGTAACCGGAAAGGTTGCAAGTTCAAATCCCCGAGCTGACAAGGTACAAATCTGTCAATCTGCCCATGAACAGGCAGTTAACCCACTGTTCCTAGGCCAACATTGAAAATAAGAATTTGTTCTTAACTGACTTGCCTAGTTAATTAAAGGTAAAAAATAAATAGCTTATTTCAGTTACTAATAAGCACACACCCATTAAGAAAATGACTGTAAAAACTGTTAAATCCCATTGAATTGATGAGGGCTTTAAGAATTGTATGGTTGAGAGAGATGAGGCAAAAGCTATGGCAAATAAGTCTGGCAGCCCAAGTGATTGGCAAACGTACTGCAAAATTAGAAATCATGTGACTAAGTTCCCAAGTTCTCCCTAACTTTCCCTAGCTCTCGCTAACTCTCCCTAACTGTCATAGCACTCCCTACCTCTCCCTATCTCTCCCTAACTCCCCCTCACTCTCCTTAATTCTCCCTAATTCTCTCTAAATCTCCCTAAATCCACCATCCAGATGAGGGAGAGTGTAAACCACACTCATAGACACGGACAAACACACACACGGACACGCAAACACATTTAGAAGGTAAGTTGAGAATGAAATGAACCTTCCCTGGAGTATTCAATATCCGAGTGTGTGTGTGTGTGTGTGTGTTTGTGTGTGTGTGTGTGTGTGTGTGTGTGTGTGTGTGTGTGTGTGTGTGTGTGTGTGTGTGTGTGTGTGTGTGTGTGTTTGTGTGTGTGTGTGTGTGTGTGTGTGTGTGTGTGTGTGTGTGTGTGTGTGTGTGTGTGTGTGTGTGTGTGTGTGTGTGTGTGTGAGTGAGAAGAGAGAAAGAGAAAATTAATGTGACTGTTTGTGTTACATGTGTTAGTGTGTCAGAGTTTCCTCACTCAGATTTGTGATGCCACTACATAATGCAGCATCTCTGCACTCTAGTCCTGAAATATTGAGATTAAATATTGAAATGTTGAAATTGCAGCTCTGAACGGCAAAATGGAGGCGTAAACACAGCTGAAAGAAGAAAAGGGTGAACTCAGATATGGGGAGTGTGATCTTCAGTGTGTGTGTGATCTCTTTATTCCCATCCACTGTCACCGTGAGAAACAGTCGTATCTGTAGCTACAGGTCACACAGATAGTTAGCAGGGCAGAGAAAAACCAGACCACAAACTAGACAACAAACTAACATCAACAACAGCAGCAAGATGGTTTGTGGAGCTCAACATTTGTCAGGCTACATAGTGTCTGTGTTTAGAGCAATGGCGTTCGGGTTTGAAGGGAGAGAGTGGAATGGAGTTAGGATAATAAACTTGAGGTACACAAACCCACAAACACACGCGGTAGGTTAGGAGATTTATGAGTTTGTGTGTCCCTGTGGTGTGCGTGTGTGTGTGTCTGTGTGTGTGCATGTGAGTGTATACCTGCGTCAGTGTGTGTGTGCGAGCGTGTGCATGTGTGCATATATGTGTGTGTATATGTGTGTGCGTGTGCGAGCGTGTGTGTGTGTGTGTGTGTGTGTGTGTGTTATCGCCCTAGGACAGATATTCCAGGAGAGCTGATTAGTCGTTATCTTGTGATGTAGATAATGGTAATTATCATAGATAATGTAGATTTCCTCTCTTATCTCCTATGAGCTCAGTCTGTCCTCTCAGTGGGTGAAGCAAGGGATTGGGGTTCTGTGAGGCCCGTTAGTGGGTGAAACAGGGGAATGGGGTTCTGTGAGGCCCGTTTGTGGGTGAAGCAGGGGAATGGGGTCCTGTGAGGCAAGTTAGTGGGTGAAACATGGGAATGGGGGCCTGTTAGTGGGTGAAGAAGGGGAATGGGGTTCTGTGAGGCCCGTTAGTGGGTGAAGCAGGGGAATGTGGTCCTGTGTGTGTCTGTTAGCGGGTTAAACAGGGGAATGGGGTCCTGTGTGGCCCGTTAGTGGGTGAAACAGGGGAATGGGGTCCTGTGAGGCAAGTTCGTGGGTGAAACATGGGAATGGGGGCCTGTTAGTGGGTGAAGCAGGGGGATGGGGTCCTGTGTGTGTCTGTTAGCGGGTGAAACAGGGGAATGGGGTCCTGTGTGTGTCTGTTAGCAGGTGAAATAGGGGAATGGGGTCCTGTGTGGCCCGTTAGTGGGTGAACTAGGGGAATGGGGTCCTGTGAGGCAAGTTAGTGGGTGAAGCAGGGTAATGTGGTCCTGTGTGGCCCGTTAGTGGGTGAAATAGGGGAATGGGGTCCTGTGAGGCAAGTTAGTGGGTGAAGCAGGGGAATGGGGTCCTGTGTGTGTCTGTTAGCGGGTGAAACAGGGGAATGGGGTCCTGTGTGTGTCTGTTAGCAGGTGAAATAGGGGAATGGGGTCCTGTGTGGCCCGTTAGTGGGTGAAATAGGGGAATGGGGTCCTGTGAGGCAAGTTAGTAGGTGAAGCAGGGGAATGGGGTCCTGTGTGTGTCTGTTAGCGGGTGAAACAGGGGAATGGGGTCCTGTGTGTGTCTGTATGTGACAGAGCGGGAGAGTACCATGAGAGTTACATTGACGTGGAGTTACATGTGGTTGACTATATGATACAGTGTTGATGTAGATGTGGTTGACTGTATGATACAGTGTTGATGTACATGTGGTTGACTGTATGATACAGATACAGTGTTGATGTACATGTGGTTGACAGTATGGTATGATACAGTGTTGATGTACATGTGGTTGACTGTATGATACAGATACAGTGTTGATGTACATGTGGTTGACTGTATGATACAGTGTTGATGTACATGTGGTTGACTGTATGATACAGATACAGTGTTGATGTACATGTGGTTGACAGTATGATACAGTGTTGATGTACATGTGGTTGACTGTATGATACAGTGTTGATATACATGTGGTTGACTGTATGATACAGATACAGTGTTGATGTAGATGTGGTTGACAGTATGATACAGTGTTGATGTACATGTGGTTGACTGTATGATAAAGATACAGTGTTGATGTAGATGTGGCTGACTGTATGATACAGATACAGTGTTGATGTACATGTGGTTGACTGTATGATAAAGATACAGTGTTGATGTAGATGTGGCTGACTGTATGATACAGATACAGTGTTGCTGTAGATGTGGTTGACTGTATGATACAGATACAGTGTTGATGTACATGTGGTTGACTGTATGATACATATACAGTGTTTATGTACATGTGGTTGACTGTATGATACAGTGTTGATGTACATGTGGTTGACTGTATGATACAGATACAGTGTTGATGAACATGTGGTTGACAGTATGGTATGATACAGTGTTGATGTACATGTGGTTGACTGTATGATACAGATACAGTGTTGATGTACATGTGGTTGACTGTATGATACAGATACAGTGTTTATGTACATGTCGTTGACTGTATGATACAGTGTTGATGTACATGTGGTTGACTGTATGATACAGATACAGTGTTGATATACATGTGGTTGACAGTATGGTATGACACAGTGTTGATGTACATGTGGTTGACTGTATGATACAGATACAGTGATGATATACATGTGGTTGACTGTATGATACAGACACAGTGTTGATGTACATGTGGTTGACTGTATGATACAGTGTTGATGTACATGTGGTTGACTGTATGAGACAGATACATTGTTGATGTACATGTGGTTGACTGTATGATACAGATACAGTGTTGATGTGCATGTTGTTGACTGTATGATACAGATATAGTGTTGATGTAGATGTGGTTGACCGTATGATACAGTGTTGATGTACATGTGGTTGACTGTATGATACAGATACAGTGTTGATGTACATGTGGTTGACTGTATGATACAGATACAGTGTTGATTTACATGTGGTTGACTGTATGATACAGATACAGTGTTTATGTACATGTGGTTGACTGTATGATACAGTGTTGATGTACATGTGGTTGACTGTATGATACAGATGCAGTGTTGATGTACATGTGGTTGACTGTATGATACAGTGTTGAAATACATGTGGTTGACTGTATGATACAGATACAGTGTTGATGTGCATGTGGTTGACAGTATGATACATTGTTGATGTACATGTGGTTGACTGTATGATACAGATACAGTGTTGATGTAGATGTGGTTGACTGTATGATACAGATACAGTGTTGATGTACATGTGGTTGACTGTATGATACAGATACAGTGTTGATGTAGATGTGGTTGACTGTATGATACAGACACAGTGTTGATGTACATTTGGTTGACTGTATGATACAGTGTTGATGTACATGTGGTTGACTGTATGATACAGATACAGTGTTGATGAACATGTGGTTGACTGAATGATACAGTGTTGATGAACATGTGGTTGACAGTATGGTATGATACAGTGTTGATGTACATGTGGTTGACTGAATGATACAGTGTTGATATACATGTGGTTGACCGTATGATACAGATACAGTGTTGATATACATGTGGTTGACTGTATGATACAGTGTTGATGTACATGTGGTTGACTGTATGATACAGATACAGTGTTGATATACATGTGGTTGACTGTATGATACAGATACAGTGTTGATGTCTGTGTGGTTGACTCTATGATACAGTGTTGATGGAGATGTGGTTGACCATATGATACAGATACAGTGTTGATGTACATGTGGTTGACTGTATGATACAGATACAGTGTTGATATACATGTGGTTGACTGTATGATACAGTGTTGATGTAGATGTGGCTGACTGTATGATACAGATATAGTGTTGATGTACATGTGGTTGACTGTATGATACAGTTTTGATGTACGTGTGGTTGACTGTATGATACAGTGTTTATGTAGATGTGGTTGACCGTATGATACAGATACAGTGTTGATGTACATGTGGTTGACTGTATGATACCTTGTTGATGTAGATGTGGTTGACCTTATGATACAGATACAGTGTTGATGTAGATTTGGGTGAATGTAGGCCTACAGGTGTGCTATTTTAATTTGATCAGTGCATTCAAGTTTTAAAAATGCTTCTAACGTTTGTATTTTCCACAGTAATATGTCAGATTGGGTTTGCCCCAATGAAAAATGTGTCAACCCCTACAAACTTCCCCCCCTTTCTTTTTATTTCAGATGGGTCAGCGACATCCTCAGACAATTGCTTTCCATTTTGGTCTAATTCTCATTCCTGGCAAAGGTTCAAATCAAGATCATGTAGTTTTTATTATTATTTTTTTCCCCCTTATTTAACCAAGTAGGCTAGTTGAGAACAAGTTCTCTTTTACAACCGTGACCTGGCCAAGATAAAGCAAAGCAGTGCTACACAAACAACAACACAGAGTTACACATAGAATAAACAAGCGTACAGTCAATAACACAATAAAAAAAATGTCTATATACAGTGTGTGCAAATGGCGTGAGGAGGTAAGGCAATAAATAGGCCATAGTGGCAAAGTAATTACAGTTTAGCAGAATAACACTGGAGTGATAAATGAGCATGATGTGCAAGTAGATATAATGGTGTGCAAAAGAGCAGAAAAGTAAATAAAAACAATATGGGAATGAGGTAGGTAGATTGGGTGGGCTATTTACAGATGGACTATGTACAGCTGCAGTGATCGATTAGCTGCTAGATGATGTTTAAAGTTAGTGAGGGAAATATAACTCTACAGCTTCAGCGATTTTTGCAATTCCTTCCAGTTACTGGCAGCAGAGAACTGGAAGGAAAGGCGGCCAAAGCAGGTGTTGGCTTTGGGATGACTGGTGAGATATACCTGCTGGAGCGTGTGCTACGGGTGGGTGTTGTTATTGTGACCAGTGAGCTGAGATAAGTCCGGAGCTTTACCTAGCATAGACTTATAGATGACCTGGAGCCAGTGGGTCTGGCTACGAATATGTTGCGAGGGCCAGCCAATGAGAGCATACAGGTCGCAGTGGTGGGTGGTATAAGGAGCTTTGGTAACAAAACGGATGGCACTGTGATAGACTGCATCCAGTTTGCTGAGTAGAGTATTGGAAGCTATGTTGTAGATGACATTGCCAAACTCGTGGATCGGTAGAATAGTCAGTATTACTAGGGTACGTTAGGCAGTGTGAGTGAAGGAGGCTTTATTGCGAAATAGAAGCCGATTCTAAATTTGATTTTGGAATTTAGATGATTAATATGGGTATGGAAGGAGATTTTACAGTCTAGCTAGACACCTAGGTATTTGTAGTTGTCCACATATTCTAGGTCAGAACCGTCAAAGTTAGTGATGCTAGTCGGGTGGGTGGGTGTGGGCAGTGAATGGTTGAAAAGCATGCATTTGGTTTTACTAGCGTTTAAGAGCAGTTGGAGGCCACGGAAGTAGTGTTGTATGGCATTGAAGATCGTTTGGAACTTAATTAAAACAATGTCCAAAGAAGGGCCAGATGTATACAGAATGGTGTCGTCTGCATAGAGTTGGATCAGGGAATCACCCGCAGCAAGAGCGACATCATTGATATATACAGAGAAAAGAGTTGGCCCAAGAATTGAACCCTGTGGTACCCCCATAGAGACTGCCAGAGATCTGGACAACAGGCCCTCCGATTTGACACACTGAACTCTATCTGAGAAGTAGTTGGTGAACCAGGCTGGGATTCGAAATGGTCTGTGATCTGTTTATTAACTTGGCTTTCAAAGACTTTAGAGAGGCAGGGCAGAATGGATATAGGTCTATAACAGTTTGGGTTTAGAGTGTCACCCCCTTTGAAGAGGGGGATGACCACGGCAGCTTACCGATCTTTAAGGATCTCGGATGATACAAAAGAGAGGTTGAAAAGACTGGTAATAGGGGTTGCAACAATAGCGGTGGATCGTTTTGGAAAGAGAGGGTCCAGATTGCCTAGCCCTGCTGATTTGTACGGGTCCAGGTTGCAGCCCTTTCAGAACATCTGCTATCTGAATTTGGGTGAAGGAGAAGCTGGGGAGGCTCAGGAAAGTAGCTGCGGGGGGGGCCAGCCGTAGAGAAATTCTTATGGATGTGTTCGATTATCATGGATTTCTCAGTGTGGACCGTGTTACCTAGCCTCAGTGCAATTGGCAGATGGGAGGAGTTGCTCTTGTTCTCCATGGACTTTACAGTGTCCCAAAACCTTTTGGAGTTAGAGCTACAGGATGCAAATTTCTAGCTAGCCTGTGCTTTCCTTACTGACTGTGTATATTGGTTCTTGACTTTCCTGAACAGTTGCAAATCGCGGGGACATTTTTCGATACTATTTCAGTTCGCCACAGGATGTTTTTGTCATGATCAAGGGCAGTCACGTCTGGAGTAAACCAAGGGCTATATCTGTTCTTAGATCTACATTTTTTGAAAGGGGCCTGCTCATTTAAGATGGTGAGGAAATTACTTTTAAAGAACGACCAGGCATCCTCGACTGAAGGGATGAGGTCAATATCCTTCCAGGATACCTGGGCCAGGCCGATTAGAAAGGCCTGCTCGCAGAAGTGTTTTAGGGAGCGTTTGACAGTGATGAGGGGTGGTTGTTTGACCGCGGACCCATAGCAGATGTAGGAAATGAGGCAGTGATCGCTGAGATCCTGATTGAAAACAGCAGAGATGTATTTTGAGGGCAGGTTGGTCAGGATAATATCTTTGAGGGTGCCCATGTTTACAGATTTAGGGTTGTACCTGGTGGGTTCCTTGATGATTTGTGTGAGATTGAGGGCATCTAGCTTAGATTGTAGGACACCCGGGGTGTTAAGCATATCCCAGTTTAGGTCACCTAACAGAACGAACTCTGAAGATAGATGAGGGGCAATCAATTCACATATGGTGTCCAGGGCACAGCTGGGAGCTGAGAGGGGTCTATAACAGGCGGCAACAGTGAGAGTGAGATCATGCAACAGTGAGGTCATGTGACATGATAACCCGAACCACAGGGCACTAATTATAATCCACATAATAATTCATATGTCCTGTTGTTGCATGGTTATAATCGGCTTGTGAGAAACTGGTCAAAAGAAGATGACAGATCTGTACATCTGCGTGGGGTTTTGATAAATGCAGACCACAGACAGCGACAGTGTAGACATGACACCTGACCTTTATAGCGCTTCCATTTCTGATTACGTCATTCTACTGTTTCCATGGCAATATCTCAATCCTTGTATTTGATGTATGCCCACATTCATATCACCTAGAGAGATGAACTGCTCTGCCAAACCACTATCACCCTTGGCACGATGGGTTGACACGACACACTGTCCTTGCCAAAGCGTGTGTGTTTGAGAGTGAGAAAGTGAGAGAGTAAAAGAGTGAGAGCGAGAGAGATACTAGGTTATGAACGACGAAGCAAGATGGGCCTTCGATGCCATCAAATGGAACATCAAGTTTCACGTTTCAATTAGGATCTGTCTAACAAATACTCCAATCAGTTATAGACCCCATTGCCCTCTATGGTTGTAAGGTCTGGGGTCCACTCACCAACCAATAATTGACAAAATGGGACATGAGTGTGTGATGGGAGGTAGACCAGGTGTCTGTTGTTACAGGATAATGCCTGACATAAAACTCAAACACCCTTTTGGGATAAACCTCGACCTCTAGCAATCTGCTGTCTGCAGCTATAGCTCTTACTGCACTGGTGAGCACATAAACTGGTTGCTCTTTGGACATTGTGTGAATCACAGTTTGCAGCAGGACTACATCTTAAAGAAGCTGCTCTGTGGTCATCTATCACTGCCTGCCAAGCCGATTCTCACAAGCCCTGGTGGTTTTTCTATTACTCTTTAAGAACTTTCCTTCTCTGCTTTGAGACACACACACACACGCACGCACACACACACACACACACACACACACACACAAACACACACACACACACACACACACACACACACACACCTCAAATGACCCTGCTTCTTGTTCCCCGAATAGTTGATAAAAGCGGAAGTACACCAAGTAAAAACCGCGCACATACACACACAAGCAAACACATGCACATATACACACACACACTTAAAAACATACCTCACTAAGTCTAATCTATCCCCTGAGTGTACAGCCAGGTACTGCAGAAACACACCATGAGACCAGCACTATGGTGTAAAACACAGTAACCCCAGGGAGACACATCCATCCTCCAGCCAGAGTCAGGTTGGAGACCTGAGCCAACTCCCCGTGCTTACTGTGGCGGGCGTTGTACTGGTCAGGCACCGTGTTAAGCGGTGGAGCGTGCGGTGTCTCCGGTACGCGTTCTTAGCCCGGTGTGCTACATCCCAGCCCTCCGCATCTGCCGGGCTAGAGTGAGCATCCAGCCAGGACGGATTGTGCCGGCCCTACTCTCCAGACCTCCAGTACGTCTCTACGGCCCAGGATATCCTGCGCCGGCTCTGCGCACTGTGTCTCCAGTGCGTCTGTACAGCCCAGTGCGTCCTGTGCCTGCGCCCCGCACGTGCCCGGGCCAAAGTCACCATCCAGCCATGACGTGTTGTGCAGGCTCTTAGCTAGAGACCTCCGGTGTGCCTCCACGGCCTAGTGTATTCGGTGTCTCGGCCAAGGACAAGGCCTCCTGTATGTTTCCCCAGCCTGGTGAGTCCGGTGCCTCGGCCAAGAACTAATCCTCCTGTATGTCTCCGCAGCCTGGTGAGTCGTGTGCGTGCTCCCAGAGCCAGGACTCCTGTGTGTCTCTCTACTCCAGTGATGATCCATGGCAAGAAGCCTCCAGTGATGATCCATGGCAAGAAGCCTCAGTGATGATCCATGGCAAGAAGCCACCAGTGATGATCCATGGCACGAAGCCTCCAGTGATGATTCATGGCAAGAAGCCTCCAGTGATGATCCATGGCACGAAGCCTCCAGTGATGATCCATGGCACGAAGCCTCCAGTGATGATCCATGGCAAGAAGCCTCCAGTGATGATCCATGGCAAGAAGCCTCCAGTGATGATCCATGGCAAGAAGCCTCCAGTGATGATCCATGGCACGAAGCCTCCAGCGACGGTCTCCAGTCCGGAGTCTCCAGAGACGGCCTTCAGTCCGGAGCCTCCAGCGACGGCTACCAGTCCGGAGCCTCCAGCGACGGCCTCCAGTCTGGATTCTCCAGCGACGGTCTCCAGTCCGGAGCCTCCAGAGATGGCCTCCAGTCCGGAGCCTCCAGAGATGGCCTCCAGTGCGGAGCCTCCAGAGACGGCCTCCAGTCCGGAGCCTCCAGAGACAGCCTCCAGTCCGGAGACAGCCTCCAGTCCAGGGCCTGCAGCAATGAGGGTGCCCAGTCCGGGGCCCGCCACAACGAGGGTGCCCAGTCCGGGGGCGGCGGCGAGGTCCCCCACACCAGAGGCGTCACCAAAGCGGGGTGAGCCAAAGATGAAGCGGACCTGAGCCGCCACCGCGGATAGATGCCCACCCAGACCCTCCCCTATAGGTTCAGGTTTTGCGGTCAGAATCCACACCTTTGGGGGAGGGGAGAGCCTTTAAATGTCTCTATTTGGTTCGGTCAGGGTGTGATTTGGGGTGGGCATTCTATGTTTTGTTATCTATGATTTTGTATTTTTATGTTTTGGCCGGGTATGGTTCTCAATCAGGGACAGCTGTCTATCGTTGTCTCTGATTGAGAACCATACTTAGGTAGCCCTTTTCCCACCTGTCTTGGTGGGAAGTTGACTTTGTTTAGGGCACATAGCCTTTGAGCTTCACGGTTTGACATTGTGGTGTTTATTGTTTTCTTCTGCGTCATTTTGATTAATAAAGAAAATGTACACTCACTACGCTGCACCTTGGTCCTCCTCTTTCAACAGCCGTGACACACAGGTACACACACACAGACACACATGGAAACGTGCACACACACAAAAACATGGACAGAAACACACACTTGTACGTACACACACACAGAAACACGCAGACCTTATCAGGACCTATAGTAGAGCCTTGTTTTTTTTTTTCACACCCAGGCAATCGGCCTCCTCTATTCAGAGCAATATTGAACGGATGATGAGATGCTAGATAAATGTGTGCTCCAGGAGCTTTTACTATCCTCTGAGTTTTGTAGCCATGGAGATAATTGTAGAATGTTTTACTGTAGTCATAACTGTTCAGTGTCAAAGACACAATAATAATCACACACAAACAAATGAATATATGACAGGAGGCAGATGCTACTCAATAATACAAAGAGTCACAGAGCAGGCAAGCCATCAACATGGCCACGAGCCCTGTCATACTATAACTACCATGAGGCCGTTAGGTCAGGCCTTCATATCAGTGTCATTATGAAGGGCAGGAGGATCAACCAGGTGACCTTTTCAAACAGGACTCTTTTATTTGTATTTATTTATTTTTGACCTTTATTTAAATAGGCAAGTCAGTTAAGAACAAATTCTTATTTACAATGACGGCCTACCCCGGCCAAACCCGGAAAACGCTGGGCCAATTGTGCACCGCTCTCTATGGGACTCCCAATCACAGCCGGTTGTGATACAGCCTGGATTCGAACCAGGGTGTCTGTAGTGACACCTTTAGCACTGAGATGCAGTGCCTTAGACCGCAGCGGCACTCGGGAGCCCCTATAATTGGAACATGACATACCTGACTAATGCCTGTTTGCATATTCAGAACAAACACAGAGATCATTGTATGGTGAACCATGCACATTCACATAATAAAAAAGCGGCAAGGATATATACCTAGCGTTCAGTGTGAATAGTGTCTAAAAAGTGCTATTTCAAACAGTTTCTGTGAAACCATTCATTTTGGATTCAAAGAGTTGGAATGGAGTTATATTCAATTCTCCAAAAGCTACTCCGCTTGCATGGCTCTGTTGAAATTATGTTGAACCTGTGCAGGCTGTGAAAGTGTTGCCCCTACTGGAATCACACAAATAGGAAAGAGTTGGCTCTATCTGCAGATTGACAGTTGAGCTCTCAGATCTGAATGACTCCTGATTTCAATTCACACACACCAGCACACAGCAAGGTGTTCATATGAAACAAACAGATTAATTAAATAAATGAAAACACATCCACAACTACACAAACACACAAGTAAACAAATGTACACACACACACACAATTATACACACACTCACATACAAACAGACACACGTAGTTCTATTCTCCAGAACTGTGACATGGTATCTGAACATCAAGAAGAGTAAACGTCTGCATAGTGATTTTCAATTGTAGAGCAAAGTAGAGTTGAGCAGAGAGTAGAGGAGAGGGGAGTAGAGCAGAGTAAAGCAGAACAGAGTAGAGTAGAGTGGAGTAGTAGAGTAAAGCAGAGTAGAGTAGATCAGCGAAGTAGAGTAGATCAGCGAAGTGGAGCATAGCAGAACAGAGCAGAGAAGAGCAGATTAGAGTAGTGAATAGTAGAGTAGATCAGAGTAGGAGAGCGTAGTAGAGTACAGTAGTGTAGAGTAGTATAGGAGGAGAGTAGAGTAGAGTAGAGCAGAGTAGTAGAGAAGTAGAGCAGAGTAGAGCAGAACAGAGTCGAGTAGAGTAGAGTAGTAGAGTAGAACAGAGCAGAGCAGAGTAAAGCAGAGCAGAGTAGAGTACAGTAGAGCAGAGCAGAGTAGAATTGTAGAGGAGTAGAGCTGAGCAGAGCTGACCTGGGCATAGTAGAGTAGAGCAGAGTAAAATTGCAGAGTAGATTAGTAGAGAGGAGAGCCAAGCTGAGCAGAGTAGAGTAGATTAGAGTATAATAGTAGTAGTAGTAGAGTAGAGTATAGTAGAGTGGAGTAGCAGAGCAGAGTAGAGTGCAGTAGAACAGAGCAGAGCAGAGTAGAGTAGCTCAGAGTAGAGCAGAGTAGATCAGAATAGAATAGTAGAGGAGTAGATCAGAGTAGAGTAGATTAATAGAGTATAGTAGAGCAGAGTAAATCAGAGTAGACTAGAGCAGTAGCAGAGTAGAGTAGAGTACAGTACAGTACAGTACAGTAGTAGAGTAGTAGAGCAGAGTAGAGTAGAGTAGATCAGATAAGTAGAGAACAGCAGAGCAGAGTAGAGCAGTTTAGAGTAGATACGATTAGAGTAGAGTAGAGGTAGGTAGCAGAGCAGAGTAAAGCAGAGCAGAGTACAGTAGAGCAGAGTTGAATTGTAGAGGAGTAGAGCAGAGATGAACAGAGTAGAGTAAAATAGTAGAGTAGAGTAATAGAGGAGTATAGTAGACAAGAGTAGTAGAGCAGAGTAGAGCAGAGCAGAGTAGAGTAGATTAGAGTAGCAGATTAGAGTAGAGTAGATCAGAGTAGTAGGGCAGAGAATAGCACAGCAGAGCAGAATAGTAGAGTAAAGTAGTAGACGAGTAGAGTAGAGTAGAGTAGAGTAGAGTAGAGTAGAGCAGATCAGAGCAGAGGAGAGTAGAGTAGATCAGAGTAGTAGATCAGAGTAAAACTGAATAGTAGCGGAGCAGATCAGAGTAGAGGAGAGCAGAGTAGATTATATCATAGTAGTAGTGCAGAGTAGAATAATAGAGTAGAGTAGTAGAGCAGAGTAGAGTAGTAGAGTAGAGTAGTAGAGCAGAGCTGAGCAGAGTAGAGTAAAGCAGAGTTGAGTAGATTAGAGTAGTAGTAGAGTAGAGTAGTAGATTAGAGCAGAGCAGAGTAAATCAGAGCAGAGTAGAGTATAGTAGAACAGGGTAGAGCAGAGCAGAGTAGAATTATATGGTAGAGTAGTAGTGCAGAGTGGAGCAGAGTGGAGTAGAGTAGTAGAGCAGAGCAGTATAAATCAGAGTAGAGTTGAGCAGAGTAGTAGTAGTATTAAAGCACAGCAGACTAGAGTAGTTGAGATCAGATTAGTAGAGTAGAGTAGTATAGGAGTAGAGCGGAGTAGAGCAGAGTAGAGTGGAGTTGAGTAGAGTAGTAGGGGTAGAGCAGAGTAAAGCAGAGCATAGTAGAGTAGAATAGTAGAGGAGTAGATCAGAGTAAAGCAAAGCAGAGTAGAGTAGAGCAGTGCAGAGTACAGTAGATCAGAGTAGTAGAGAAGAGTAGAGCAGAGTAGAATAGTTAGAATGGAGTAGTAGAGGAGTAGAGCAGAGTAGAACAGAGTAGTGTAGAGTAGAGTAGAGCAGTAGTAGAGTAGCATAAGCAGAGTAGAGTAGATCACCTGGCTTTCCACCTGGCTACCCCTACTCCGGCCAACATCTCAGGACCCCCGGCAGCAACTTGTCAAAGCCCACCGTGAATTCCACCGTACCTTCTCCGCTGTGCAATCTGGTTTCCGAGCTGGTCATGGGTGCACCTCAGCCACGCTCAAGGTCTTAAACAATATCATAACTGTCATCGATAAAAGTCAGTGCTGTGCAGCCGTTTTCAACGACCTGGCTAAGGCTTTCGACTTTATCAATCACCACGTTCTTATCGGCAGACTCAACAGCCTTGGCCTCTCAAATTGCTGCCTCGCCTGGTTCACCAACTATTTCTCAGATAGAGTTCAGTGTGTCAAAACGGAGGGCCTGTTGTCCGGACCTCTGGCAGTCTCTATGGGGGTGACACAGGGTTCAATTCTCGGGCCGACTCTTTTTGCTGTATATATCAATGATGTGGCTCTTGCTGCTGGTGATTCTCTGATCCACCTCCAAGCAGACAACACCATTCTGTATACCTCTGGACCTTCTTTGGACACTGTGCTAACAAACCTCCAGACGAGCTTCAATGCCATACAACTCTCCTTCTGTGTCCTCCCAACTGCTGAAGTGCATCCTCTTCATCCGATTTCTGCCCGCACCCGCCTACCCGACTAGCATCACTACTCTGGAAGGTTCTGAACCTAGAATATGTTCCATTTTGTCACCAAAGCCCCATATACTACCCACCACTGCGACCTGTATGCTCTCGTTGGCTGACCCTCACTACATATTCTTCGCCAAATAGACTGGTTCCAGGTCATCTATAAGTCTTTGCTAGGTAAAGCCCATTCTTATCTCAGCTCACTGGTCACCCACCCGTAGCACACGCTCCAGCAGGTATATTTCACTGGTCATCCCCAAAGCCAACACTTCCTTTGGCTGCCTTTCCTTCCAGTTCTCTGTTGCCAATGACGAACAAATTGCAAAAATCATTGAAGCTGGAGACTTATACCTACCTACCTCTCTAACTTTAAGCATCAGCTGTCAGAATAGCTTACCGATTACTGTACCTGGACACAGCCCATCTGTAAATAGCACACCCAACTACTTCATCCCCATATTATTACTTACCCTCTTGCTCTTTTGCAACCCAGTATCTCTACTTGCACCTCATCATCTGCACATCTATCATTCCAGTCTTAATTCTGAACTGTACTTATTTCGCCTCTATGGCCTATTTATTGCTTTACCGCCTAATCTTCTACATTTGCACACACTGTACATAGATTTTTCTATTGTGTCATTGACTGTACCTTTGTTTATGTGTAACTCTGTGCTGTTGTTGTTGTCGCACTGCTTTGCTTTATCTTAGCCAGGTCGCAGTTGTAAATGAGAACTTGTTCTCAACTGGCCTACCTGGTTAAATAAAGGTGAAAAAATGAAAATGTTTTTTTTTTAAATAGCAGAGTAGAGCAGAGTAGAGCTGGTTGTGGAACTCTGATTGATTACTAAAATCACCACTCCTATGCACTCTATTTAAACACTGCAGTTCCAAACAGGGTCTACCTAAACACACACACATTCTTCTCCTCCATTCCAGTTGAAACATCCTTGTGGGCCACTGTAGTTCATCAGGGAAATTCTCCCTTTCCTCTGGTAGATTTTTGATTCATCCCAGTCTGACTCTTACATGGAGCCCTTTGGGAAGATTCATCCAAATGTCATCTCATTTGTCTGATAGAGAGAGAGAGCGAGGGGGAAGGAATAGGGAGAAGGTTCTAAGCTAAAAGTAGTTCTCAAGGCTCTCTCTCGCTCTCTCAATTCAATTCAATTCAATTCAAGGGCTTCATTGGCACGGAAAACATATGTTAATATTGCCAAAGCAAGTGAGGTAGATAATATACAAAAGGGAAATAAACAATAGAAAATGAACGCTAAGCATTACACTGACTTAAGCTCCAAAAGAATAAAGACATTTCAAATGTCATATAATGTATATATACAGTGTTTTAACGAGATGCAATTAGTGAAAGTTCTCTCTCTCATGTATTAATTTAAATACACACGTGCACACACACAGAATGCCATATTAACCTTGGATATTTTCACATCTGTGATTTTGTTGTGCTTTCAAATATTCAGAGAGAGAAGTGCTCCTGGAGTCAATACCTTTTTGACTTGACTGAGTGCCAGAGAACTGCATTATGTTCAGGGAAGAGACAAGGAGAGGTGTAGAAAACATTCATCCCTCTCTGTCTCTCCCTCTTTCTCTCTCTCTTTCTCTCTTTCTCTCTCTCTCTCGCTCTTCTACATATTTAGTTTGATTTTTTTGTGTTGTTCTTTACAGCTGCTGTTTTTGTGTTGTCAACCTAACTTGTAGACTGTTCTAGACAATATGCTGAAGAGAACAGGATCAAAGATTTACACTAACATCAGACAATGTGTTGGTTTCTTACCAGTGTTGGTGTCCTACTAGTGTTGGTGTCATACCAGTGTTGGTGTCCTACCAGTGTTGGTGTCCTACCGGTGTCCGGGTCCTACCAGTGTTGGTGTCCTACCGGTGTTTGTGTCCTACCGGTGTTGGTGTCCTAACAGTGATGGTGTCCTACCGGTGTTGGTGTCCTACCGGTGTTCGTGTCCTACCGGTGTTCGTGTCCTACCGGTGTGTGTGTCCTGCCAGTGTGTGTGTCCTACCAGTGTGTGTTTCCTTCCAGTGTTGTTGTCCTACCAGTGTTGGTGTCTTACCAGTGTTGGTGTCTTACCAGTGTTGGTGTCCTACCAGTGTTGTTGTCCTACCAGTGTTGGTGTCCTACCAGTGTTGGTGTCCTACCAGTGATGGTGTCCTACCGGTGTTCGTGTCCTACCGGTGTTTGTGTCCTGCCAGTGTGTGTGTCCTACCAGTGTGTGTTTCCTTCCAGTGTTGTTGTCCTACCAGTGTTGGTGTCTTACCAGTGTTGGTGTCTTACCAGTGTTGGTGTCCTACCAGTGTTGTTGTCCTACCAGTGTTGTTGTCCTACCAGTGTTGGTGTCCTAACGGTGTCCGTTTCCTACCGGTGTCGGTGTCCTACCGGTGTTTGTGTCCTACCGGTGTTGGTGTCCTACCGGTGTTGGTGTCCTACCGGTGTTCGTGTCCTACCGGTGTTTGTGTCCTGCCAGTGTGTGTGTCCTACCAGTGTGTGTTTCCTTCCAGTGTTGTTGTCCTACCAGTGTTTGTGTCCTACCAGTGTTGTTGTCTCACCAGTGTTGGTGTCTTACCAGTGTTGGTGTCTTACCAGTGTTGGTGTCCTACCAGTGTTGTTGTCCTACCAGTGTTGGTGTCCTACCAGTGTTGGTGTCCTACCAGTGTTGGTGTCCTACCAGTGTGTGTGTCCTACCAGTGTGTGTTTGCTACCAGTATGGGGATATTCTGTGTGTGGGCTGAGTGAGAATCAGTGACTGTGCTTCGTACCACTGAATGTGTAATATGACAGGAGTTTGATTATTCTAACTCTGACATGATATCACCTGTTGTCACCATTTTTCAACTTGATTGACATGTGGGCAGGATTCAATCACCTCTGGTCATAATCCTGCCAGTCAGCAGGCTGACTTCACAAGATGGACGGTACGACTGTTGGGTCTAGTGGTCTCTCACCAGATTGCACAAACAAATCTCTATCTCTCTCTCTCTCTCTCTCCCTCTCTCTCTCTCTCCCTCCCTCCCTCTCTCCCACACACACACACACACACACACACACACACACACACACACACACACACACACACACACACACACATTCTAAATTAATACGAATACATACACACTCACACACCCACTCTGAAGCCAGGGGTAATACGTTTTTAATTACGTTGTGACTGATGACATGGCTGAAAAATAAGCCAAAGCTTCCTAATGAGGTTCACACTATAAACACAGTGACACAACCTGGAGGGTTGTTATTCTCACAAATGGAACCTAGAAGAAAACACTTCCAGACAAATTATCTCTAAGTGTATTTAATTAGGCCTATCGACAACTTGTTTATCGCTCTCTTGTTGAGGTCAATGTGATCCCTAAACTGACTTCCGGGTTGATTTGTGTTACACTCCTTCCATTTATCCTGTCATACTGTCTTCTACAACCTTCTCCCTTCATCTAAAACATACAGACTGTGATTGTCAATTCTTTAAACTTGTTTTGTAACATTAATTTGCTTTGTGCTGAGCTGAACAAGAAGACCCACCACCTCAAGTGGACAATAAAGGTATTGTATTTATATGCAATTAAGGTCATGAAACCTCTAATCAACAGAAATTAAAACTACTACAAATGCCAGTTAAGATTGCAATCTTCTCCAGAGTGATATGGAGACAGATATACTCAAAATGGCCAACTGTGACCACACAGAAACAGCTCATGGCAAGCACTCACCTTTTCACGTGCATAAGAGCAATTTCACAGTTCCATCCGTGTGATTAACAAATAGTGGGAGGTTGTCTTTCATATAGCCGCCATGCAAAATGGCAAGGAATCCTTCACCAAGGTAGGAGAGGAGGGGAGAGAGGGGAACAGGATATTAGAGGAGAGTGGTACAGCAGAAGAGAGGAGAGTGGTACAGGAGAAGAGAGGAGAGTGGTACATGAGAAGAGAGGAGAGCGGTACAGGAGATTAGAGAAGAGGGGAACAGTAGAAGAGAGGAGAGCGGTACAGGAGAAGAGAGGAGAGTGGTACAGGAAAAGAGAGAGGAGAGCGGTACAGGAAAAGAGAGGAGAGCGGTACAGGAGATTAGAGAAGAGGGGAAAAGCAGAAGGGAGGAGAGTGGTACAGGAGAAGAGAGGAGAGTGGTACAGGATATTAGAGGAGAGTGGTACAGGAGAAGAGAGGAGAGTGGTACAGGAGATTAGAGAGGAACCGGATACATTTCTGAGATAAAAGCAGTTCTCAAGGCTATCAGACAGATGAGATTACATTTGGACTACTCATCCCAAAGGGCTCCATGTAAGAGCCAGACTTTGACTGGCTCTTACAGAGCCAGAGGAAAGGGGGAGTAATGGCCCATATGAACTACAGTGGCCCTCAAAAAATGTTTCAACTGGTATAGTGTGTGTACAGTGCATTCGGAAAGTATTCAGATCCCTTGACTTTTTCCACATTTTGTTACGTTACCACCTTATTATAAAATGGATTTAAAAATATATATATATATCCTCATCAATCTACACAAAATACCCCATATTGACAAAGCAAAAATGGTTTGTAGAATTATTTGAAAATGTATTTTTAAAAGTATTCAGACCCATTGCTATGGGACTCGAAATTGAGCTCAGGTGCATCCCGTTTGCGTTGATCATCTTTTAGATGCTTCAAAAACTTTACAGGAGTCCACCTGCGGTAAATTCAAATGATTGGACATGATTTGGAAAGGCACACACCTGTCAATATAAGGTCACACAGTGGACAGTGCATGTCAGAGCAAATACCAAGTCATGGGGTCAAATGAGTTGTCCAAAGAGCTCCAGGACCAGATTGTGTCGAGGCAAAGGGTGCCAAAATGTCTGCAGCATTGAAGATCCCCAAGAACACAGTGGCCTCCATCATTCTTAAATGGAAGAAGTTTGGAATCACCAAAGACTCTTTCTCGAGCTGGCCGCTCGGCCAAACTGAGCAATCGGGGGAGAAGGACCCTGGTCAGGGAGGTGACCAAGTCCCCGATGGTCACTCTGACAGAGCTCCACAGTTCCTCTGTGGAGATGAGACAAATTTACAGAAGAACAACAATTTCTGCAGCACTCCAACAATAAGGCCTTTACGGTAGAGAGACCAGAAGGAAGCCACTCCTCAGTAAAAGGCACTTGACCCGCTTGGAGTTTGCCAAAAGGCACCGAAAGGATGCAGACCGTGAGAAACAAGATTCTCTGGTCTGATAATAGCCTTGGTTTCTCAAATGACTGCCTCGCCTGGTTCACCCACTACTTCTCAGACAGAGTTCAGTGTGTGAAATCAGAGGGCCTGTTGTCCTGACCTCTGGCAGTCTCTATGGGGGTTGCCACAGGGTTCAGGCCGACTCTTTTCTCTGTATATGTCAATGATGTCGCTCTTGCTGCGGGTGATTCTCTGATCCACCTCACGCAGACGACACCATTCTGTATACATCTGGCCCTTCTTTGGATACTTTGCTAACAAACCTCCAAACACGCTTCAATGCCAAACAACATTCTTCCGTGGCCTCCAATTGCTTTTAAATGCTAGTAAAACTAAATGCATGCTCTTCAACCGATTGCTGCCCGCACCTGCCCTCCCGACTAGCATCACTACTCTGAACGGTTCTGACTTAGAATATGTGGACAACTACAAATACCTAGGTGTCTGCTTAGACTGTAAACTATCCTTCCAGACTCACACTAAGCATCTCCAATCCAAAATTAAATCTAGAATTGGCATCCTATTTCGCAACAAAGCCTCCTTCACTCATGCTGCCAAACATAGCCTAGTAAAACTGACTATCCTACCGATTCTTGACTTCGGCAATGTCATTTACAAAATAGCCTCCAACATTCTACTCAGCAAACTGGATGTAGACTATCACAGTGCCGTCCGTTTTGTCACCAAAGCCCCATATACTACCCACCACTGCGACCAGTATGCTCTCGTTGGCTGGTCCTCGCTACATATTCATTGCCAAAACCACTGGCTCTAGGACATCTATAAGTCTTTGCTAGGTAAAGCCCAGACTTATCTCAGCTCACTGGTCACCATAGCAACACCCACCCTTAGCATGCGCTCCAGCAGGTATATTTCACTGGTCATCCCCAAAGCCAACACTTCCTTTGGCCACCTTTCCTTCCAGTTCTCTGCTGCCAATGACTGGAATGAATTGCGAGAGTCTCATATCTCCCTCTCTAACTTTAAGCATCAGCTGTCAGAGCTGTCATGTACTGTCATGTTGTCTTGTCTCTGTCCTTTCCCTTCACCCTGTCTCCCTCTGCTGGTCGTGTTAGGTTACCTTTTCTCCCCCGCTTTCCCCCAGCTGTCCCTTGTCTCCTCTAACTACCCATTCACCCCGTTCCCCACCTGTTCCCTTTTTCCCTCTGATTAGGTCCCTATATCTCTCTCTGTTTCTGCTCCTGTCCTTGTCGGATTCTTGTTTGTTTGTGTCATTCATGCCTGAACCAGACTGTCATCATGTTTGCTGTAACCTTGTCCTGTCCTGTCAGAATCTGCCGGTCCATCTGAGCCTACCTATGTTTGGTAATTAAAGAAGCTCTGTTTAAGTTGATTCGCTTTTGGGTCCTCATTCACGCACCGTAACAGAAGAATCCGACCAAGAATGGACCCAGCGACTTCGGATCCTCTCCACTCAGCCGTCGAGATCCAGGGAGCGATGCTAGGCAGACACAAGCAGGAATTGTCTGCTGCTCGACATGCCGTTGAGACCCTGGCCACCCAAGTCTCCAACCTCACAGAACAGGTTCACCATCTCCGCCTCGATCCACCGGCCACTTCCAGGGCTTTCGAATCTCCGGAGCCCAGAATCAATAACCCGCCGTGTTACTCTGGGGAGCCCACTGAATGCCGCTCGTTCCTCACCCAGTGTGATATTGTGTTTTCTCTCCAGCCCAACACTTACTCCAGGAGCACTGCTCGTGTCGCCTACGTCATATCTCTCCTTATTGGACGGGCTCGTGAGTGGGGCACGGCAATCTGGGAGGCAAGGGCTGAGTGTACTAACCAGTATCAGGACTTTAAGGAGGAGATGATACGGGTTTTTGATCGATCTGTTTTTGGGGAGGAGGCTTCCAGGGCCCTGTCTTCCCTATGTCAAGGTAATCGATCCATAACAGACTACTCTATTGAGTTTCGCACTCTTGCTGTCTCCAGTGGCTGGAACGAGCCGGCCTTGCTCGCTCGTCTTCTGGAGGGTTTCCGCGCAGAGGTAAAGGATGAGATTCTCTCCCGGGAGGTTCCTTCCAGCGTGGATTCCTTGATTGAACTCGCTATTCGCATTGAGCGACGGGTTGATCTTCGTCACCGAGCTCGTGGAAAGGAGCTCGCGCTCTCCGTCGCCTCCCTCTCCGCATCACTACCATCTTCCTCTGCCGGCTCGGGTGCTGAGCCCATGCAGCTGGGAGGTATCCGCATCTCGACTAAGGAGAGGGAACGGAGAATCACCAACCGCCTCTGTCTCTATTGCGGTTCCGCTGGTCATTTTGTCACTTCATGTCCAGTAAAAGGCCAGAGCTCGTCAGTAAGCGGAGGGCTACTGGTGAGCGCTACTACTCCTGTCTCTCCTTCAAGAACCTGCACTACCTTGTCGGTCCATCTACGCTGGACCGGTTCGTCAGCTTCCTGCAGTGCCTTAATAGACTCTGGGGCGGAGGGCTGTTTTATGGACGAGACCTGGGCTCGGGAACATGACATTCCTCTCAGACAGTTAAAGGAGCCCACGGCCTTGTTCGCCCTGGATGGTAGTCCTCTCCCCAGGATTCAGCGTGAGACGCTACCTTTAACCCTCACTGTTTCTGGTAATCATAGTGAAACCATTTCTTTTTTAATTTTTCGTTCACCTTTTACACCTGTTGTTTTGGGCCATCCCTGGCTAGTTTGTCATAATCCTTCCATTAATTGGTCTAGTAATTCTATCCTCTCCTGGAACGTCTCTTGTCATGTGAAATGTTTAATGTCTGCTATTCCTCCTGTTTCCTCTGTCTCTTCTTCACAGGAGGAGCCTGGTGATTTGACAGGGGTGCCGGAGGAATATCACGATCTGCGCACGGTGTTCAGTCGGTCCAGGGCCACCTCTCTTCCTCCACACCGGTTGTATGATTGTAGTATTGATCTCCTTCCGGGAACCACCCCCCCCCGGGGTAGACTATACTCTCTGTCGGCTCCCGAACGTAAGGCTCTCGAAGATTATTTGTCTGTAGCTCTTGACGCCGGTACCATAGTCCCTTCCTCCTCTCCCGCCGGAGCGGGGTTTTTTTTTGTCAAGAAGAAGGACGGGTCTCTGCGCCCCTGCATAGATTATCGAGGGCTGAATGACATAACAGTGAAGAATCGTTATCCGCTTCCTCTTATGTCTTCAGCCTTCGAGATCCTGCAGGGAGCCAGGTTTTTCACTAAGTTGGACCTTCGTAACGCTTACCATCTCGTGCGCATCAGGGAGGGGGACGAGTGGAAGACGGCGTTTAACACTCCGTTAGGGCACTTTGAATACCGGGTTCTTCCTTTCGGCCTCGCTAACGCTCCAGCTGTCTTTCAGGCATTAGTCAATGATGTCCTGAGAGACATGCTGAACATCTTTGTTTTCGTTTACCTTGACGATATCCTGATTTTTTCACCGTCACTCCAGATTCATGTTCAGCACGTTCGACGTGTCCTCCAGCGCCTTTTAGAGAATTGTCTTTTTGTGAAGGCTGAGAAGTGCACGTTTCATGCCTCCTCCGTCACATTTCTCGGTTCTGTTATTTCCGCTGAAGGCATTAAGATGGATCCCGCTAAGGTCCAAGCTGTCATTGATTGGCCCGTCCCTAAGTCACGCGTCGAGCTGCAGCGCTTTCTCGGCTTCGCGAACTTCTATCGTCGTTTCATCCGTAATTTCGGTCAGGTGGCAGCTCCTCTCACAGCCCTTACTTCTGTCAAGACGTGCTTTAAGTGGTCCGTTTCCGCCCAGGGAGCTTTTGATCTCCTCAAGAATCGTTTTACATCCGCTCCTATCCTTGTTACACCTGACGTCTCTAGACAGTTCGTTGTCGAGGTTGACGCGTCAGAGGTGGGAGTGGGAGCCATCCTTTCTCAGCGCTCCCTCTCTGACGACAAGGTCCACCCATGCGCGTATTTTTCTCATCGCCTGTCGCCGTCGGAACGTAACTATGATGTGGGTAACCGCGAACTGCTCGCCATCCGGTTAGCCCTAGGCGAATGGCGACAGTGGTTGGAGGGGGCGACCGTTCCTTTTGTCGTTTGGACTGACCATAGGAACCTTGAGTACATCCGTTCTGCCAAACGACTTAATGCGCGTCAGGCGCGTTGGGCGCTGTTTTTCGCTCGTTTCGAGTTCGTGATTTCTTATCGTCCGGGCTCTAAGAACACCAAGCCTGATGCTTTGTCTCGTCTCTTCAGTTCTTCAGTAGCCTCCACTGACCCCGAGGGGATTCTCCCTGAGGGGCGTGTTGTCGGGTTGACTGTCTGGGGAATTGAGAGGCAGGTAAAGCAAGCACTCTCTCAAACTCCGTCGCCGCGCGCTTGTCCTAGGAACCTTCTTTTCGTTCCCGTTCCTACTCGTCTGGCCGTTCTTCAGTGGGCTCACTCTGCCAAGTTAGCCGGCCACCCTGGCGTTCGGGGTACGCTTGCTTCCATTCGCCAGCGTTTCTGGTGGCCCACCCGGGAGCATGACACGCGTCGTTTCGTGGCTGCTTGTTCGGTCTGCGCGCAGACTAAGTCCGGTAACTCTCCTCCTGCCGGCCGTCTCAGGCCGCTTCCTATTCCCTCTCGACCGTGGTCTCACATCGCCTTAGATTTTGTCACCGGACTGCCTTCGTCAGCGGGGAAGACTGTTATTCTTACGGTTGTCGATAGGTTCTCTAAGGCGGCTCATTTCATTCCCCTTGCTAAGCTTCCTTCTGCTAAAGAGACGGCACAAATCATCATCGAGAATGTTTTCAGAATTCATGGCCTTCCGTCAGACGTCGTTTCGGACAGAGGTCCGCAATTCACGTCTCAATTTTGGAGGGAGTTTTGCCATTTGATTGGGGCTTCCGTCAGTCTCTCTTCCGGCTTTCACCCCCAGTCTAACGGTCAAGCAGAACGGGCCAATCAGACTATTGGTCGCATCTTACGCAGTCTTTCTTTTCGCAACCCTGCGTCTTGGTCAGAACAGCTCCCCTGGGCAGAATACGCCCACAACTCGCTTCCTTCGTCTGCGACCGGGCTATCTCCTTTTCAGAGTAGCCTCGGGTACCAGCCTCCGTTGTTCTCATCTCAGTTCGCCGAGTCCAGCGTCCCCTCTGCTCAGGCTTTTGTCCAACGTTGCGAGCGCACCTGGAAGAGGGTCAGGTCTGCACTTTGCCGTTATAGGGCGCAGACTGTGAGAGCTGCTAATAAGCGTAGAACGAAGAGCCCTAGATATTGTCGCGGTCAGAGAGTTTGGCTCTCCACTCAGAACCTTCCCCTTAAGACGGCTTCTCGCAAGTTGACCCCGCGGTTCATTGGTCCATTCCGTATCTCTCAGGTCATTAATCCTGTCGCAGTGCGACTTCTTCTCCCGCGATATCTTCGTCGCGTCCACCCGGTCTTCCATGTCTCCTGTGTTAAGCCCGTTCTTCGCGCCCCCGCTCGTCTTCCCCCCCCCCCCCCCCATCCTTGTCGAGGGCGCACCTATCTACAGGGTCCGTAAAATCTTGGACATGCGTCCTCGGGGCCGTGGTCATCAGTACCTAGTTGACTGGGAGGGGTACGGTCCTGAGGAGAGGAGTTGGGTTCCCTCTCGGGACGTGCTGGACCGTGCGCTGATTGATGATTTCCTCCGTTGCCGCCAGGTTTCCTCCTCGAGTGCGCCAGGAGGCGCTCGGTGAGTGGGGGGGTACTGTCATGTACTGTCATGTTGTCTTGTCTCTGTCCTTTCCCTTCACCCTGTCTCCCTCTGCTGGTCGTGTTAGGTTACCTTTTCTCCCCCGCTTTCCCCCAGCTGTCCCTTGTCTCCTCTAACTACCCATTCACCCCGTTCCCCACCTGTTCCCTTTTTCCCTCTGATTAGGTCCCTATATCTCTCTCTGTTTCTGCTCCTGTCCTTGTCGGATTCTTGTTTGTTTGTGTCATTCATGCCTGAACCAGACTGTCATCATGTTTGCTGTAACCTTGTCCTGTCCTGTCAGAATCTGCCGGTCCATCTGAGCCTACCTATGTTTGGTAATTAAAGAAGCTCTGTTTAAGTTGATTCGCTTTTGGGTCCTCATTCACGCACCGTAACAAGAGCAGCTTACCGATCACTGTACCTGGACACAGCCAATCTGTAAAAAGCACACCCAACTACCTCATCCCCATATTGTTATTCATCTTCTTGCTCTTTTGCACCCCAGTATCTCTACTTGCACATCATCATCTGCACATCTATCACTCCAGTGTTAATGCTAAATTGTAATTATTTTGCCTACATGGCATATTTATTGCCTTACCTCCCTACTCCCTACATTTGCACACACTATACATAGATGTTTTTTACTGCGTTATTGACTGTGTTATTGTTTGTTTATGTGTAACTCTGTGTTTATGTTTTTGTCGCACTGCTTTGCTTTATCTTGGCAAAGTCGCAGTTGTAAATGAGAACCTGTTCTCAACTGGCCTACCTGGTTTAAATAAAGGTGAAATAAAATTAAAATTAAAATAAATAAAAGAGATTGAACTCTTTGGCCCGAATGCAAAGTGTCTTGTCTGGAACCTGCACCATCCCTACGGTGAAGCATGGTGGTGAAGCATGGTGGTGAAGCATGGTGGTGAAGCATGGTGTGGAGATGTTTTTCAGCAGCAGGGACTGGAAACTAGTCAGGATCGAGGGACAGATCAATGGAGCAAAGTACAGAGAGATCCTTGATGAAATCCTGCTCCAGATCGCTGAGGACCTCAGACTGGGGTGGAGGATCACCGTCCCACAGGACAAAGATCCTAAGCACACAGCCTAAGACAATGCTGGAATGTTTTTGGAAAAACGTATCTGAATGTCCTTGAGTGGCCCAGCCAGAGCCTGGACTTGAACCTGATCGACCAGCTCTCGAGAGACACGAAAATAGCTGTTCAACGACGCTCCCCATCCAACCTGACAGAGCTTGAGAGGATCTGCAGAGAAGAATGGGAGAAACTCCCCAAATACAGGTGTGCCAAGCTTGTAGCTTCATACCTAAGAAGACTCAAGGCTGTAATAGCTGCCAAAGGTCCTTAACAATGTACTGAGTAAAGGGACTGAATACTTATGTAAATGTTATGTTTTAGATTATTTTTTATTTTTTTAAAGGCATTTTTCTTTTTTTTAACTGTTGCTTTGTCATTATTGGATATTGTGTGTAGATTGATGAGGGAAAGAAACTACTTAATACATTTTAGAATATGGCTGTAACGTAACAAAATGTGAAAAAAGTCAAGGGCTATGAATACTTTCCGAATGCACTGTATATGTGTGTGTGCATGCTCGTGCGCGCATGTGTGTGTTGGTATGTGAAACCCAGGCAAGTGTGTTGACCTTGAGAAGATAAGTGTATGCGTGCAGCAAACCATGCACCCGCCCCCTCTCTCTTACTCTCTACACATATGCACTCACACGTGCACACACACAGAAACCCAGTCTTGTTAATCCTTGGATATATTCAAGTCTGTCATATTGTTGTCCTTTTCAAATATTCAGAGAAAAGTGCTCCTGAAGTCAATACCTTTTTGACTTGACTGAGTGCCAGAGAACTGCATTATGTTCAGAGAAGAGACAAGGAGAGGTGTAGAAAACATTCATTGCTCTCATCCTCGCTCTCTCTCTCTTTCTTTCTCTTCTACATATTTATCTCGTTTCTTTTTGTGTTCTTTACAACTGCTGTTTTTGTGTTGTCAACCTAACTTGTAGACTGTTCTAGACATTATGCTAAAGAGAACAGGATCAAAGATTTACACTAACATCAGACAATGTGTTGGTTTCTTACCAGTGTTGGTGTCCTACCAGTGTTGGTGTCCTACCAGTGTTGGTGTCCTACCAGTGTCCGTGTCCTACCAGTGTCCGTGTCCTACCAGTTTCGGTGTCCTACCAGTGTCGGTGTCCTACCAGTGTCTGTGTCCTACCAGTGTTTGTGTCCTACCAGTGTTGGTGTCCTACCAGTGTTGGTGTCCTACCAGTGTTTGTGTCCTACCAGTGTTTGTGTCCTACCAGTGTTGGTGTCCTAACAGTGTTGGTGTCCTACAAGTGTTGGTGTCCTACCAGTGTTGGTGTCCTACCAGTGTTGGTGTCCTACCAGAGTTGGTGTCCTATCAGTGTTGGTGTCCTACCAGTGTTGGTGTCTTACCAGTGTTGGTGTCCTACCAGTGTTGGTGTCCTATCAGTGTTGGTGTCCTACCAGTGTTGGTGTCTTACCAGTGTTGGTGTCCTACCAGTGATGGTGTCTTACCAGTGTTTGTGTCCTACCAGAGTTCGTGTCCTACCAGTGTTGGTGTCCTACCAGTGTTGGTGTCCTACCATAGTTTTCTGTCCTACCAGTGTTGGTGTCCTACCAGTGTTGGTGTCCAACCAGTCTTGGTGTAATACCAGTGTTGTCGTCTTACCAGTGTTGGTGTCCTACCAGTGTTGTTGTCTTACCAGTGTTGGTGTCTTACCAGTGTTGGTGTCCTACCAGTGTTGGTGTCCTACCAGTGTTCGTGTCCTACCAGTGTTGGTGTCTTACCAGTGTTGTTGTCTTACCAGTGTTGTTGTCTTACCAGTGTTGGTGTCTTACCAGTGTTGGTGTCCTACCAGTGTTGTTGTCTTACCAGTGTTGGTGTCTTACCAGTGTTCGTGTCCTACCAGTGTTCGTGTCCTACCAGTGTTGGTGTCTTACCAGAGTTCGTGTCCTACCAGTGTTGGTGTCCTACCAGTGTGGGAGGATTTTGTGTGTGGGCTTCTCAGTGTGAATCACTGAATGGAGCAATGTCTTTTAGTTTCTCGATCATGTGTGCAAGCCATCTGTGTGTGTGTGTGTGTACGTGTACACATGTGCACGGGCATGTATTTGCGTGTGTGCGTGTACACATGGGTACGTATTTGCGTGTTTGCATGTGTATGGCACCAGAGAGGAAGGCTGACAATTTACGTGCTCCTAACCAACTGTGCTATTTTGTTAACTTTTTTGCTTGGTTTGTAACTTTTTGGATTGGTTTGTAACTTTTGTACATAATGTTGCTGCTACCGTCTCTTATAACCAAAAATAACTTCTGGACATCAGAACAACGATTAAGCTTTTACCTTTAACGATTCTGACGCAAATTATTTCCTGCTTCCTCAGGAACAGGCCCAAATCCCTGTCATTTGCGCAAAGAAAAGATGGAGAAAAAGGGGGCGGGGGGTGGGCTGACTTCTGAGAATTCATAGGCGAGCGAGTAAATCTCCACTCCAATCTTTTCTATTGGCCAACATGCAATCATTGGAAATGTAATCAAAGCATGCGGTGACCAACTGTTTTCCCTGACATTTTCATCCACTCACTGACAGAGTCTGTAATACCTAAACTCAGCAAGAAAAGAAACGTCTCTCACTGTCAACTGATTTTATATTCAGCAAAATTAACAAGTGTAAATATGTGTATGTACATAACAAGATTAAACAACTGGGACATAAACTGAACAAGTTCCACAGACATGTGACTAACAGAAATGGAATAATGTGTCAAATTCAAAAGTAACAGTAACAGCCAGTATCTGGTCTGGTCCCCAGCTGCATTAACTTAGGGGGCAGCATTTTCACTTTTGGATGAATAGCGTGCCCAGAGTAAACTGCCTCCTACTCAGTCCCAGATGCTAATATATGCATATTATAATTAGTATTGGATAGAAAACACTCTGAAGTTTCTAAAACTGTTTGAATGATGTCTGTGAGTATAACAGGAAGTGGGAAATCTGAGGTTTGTGGTTTTTGAACTCAGCCCCTATCAAATACACAGTGGGATATGGGTCATCTTGCACTTCCTAAGGCTTCCACTAGATGTCAACAGTCTTTAGAACGTTGTTTCAGGCTTCTACTGTAAAGGGGAGCCAGATGAGAGCTGATTGAGTCAGAGGTCTGGCAGCAGCCTCGATCTCAGTCAGGCACATTCACATGAGAGGTATCTCCCGTTCCTTTGCTTTTCTACGGACAATGGAATTCTCCGGTTGGAACATTATTGAACATTGATGATCAAAACATCATAAAGATTGATTCTATACTTAGTTTGACAAGTTTCTATGACCTGTAATATAACTTTTTGAACTTTTCGTCCGACGTTTGGCTGGACCTGAACGCGCGTTTGGATTTGTTTACCAAACATCCTAACAAAAGAAGCTATTTGGACATAAATTATGGTCATTATCGAACAAATCAAACATTTATTGTGGAACTGCGATTCCTGGGAGTGCATTCTGATGAAGATCATCAAAGGTAAGTGAATATTTATAATGCTATTTCTGACTAATGTTGACTGCGCAACATGGCAGATATTTATTTTGGCTGGTTTGGGCTCTAAGCGCCGTACTCAGATTATGCTTTTTCCGTAAAGTTTTTTTGAAATCTGACACAGCGGTTGCATTAAGGAGAAGTGTATCTAAAGTTCCATGCATAACACTTGAATTTTCATCAACATTTATAATGAGTATTTCTGTGAATAGGTGTGGCAAAATCACAGCATGTTTTTGAACTACTGAACATAACACACCAATGTAAAATTAGATTTTTCGATATAAATATACACTTTATCAAACATACATATATTGTGTAACATGAAGTCCTATGAATGTCATCGGATGAAGATCATCAAAGGTTAGTGATTCATTTTATCTCTATTTGTGCTTTTTGTGACTCCTCTCTATGGCTGGAAAAATGGCTGGGTTTTTATGTGACTTGGTGGTGACCTAACATAATCGTTTGTGGAGCTTTCGCTGTAAAGCATTTTTGAATCAGACACTTTGGCTGGAGTAACGAGAATTGTATCTTTAAAATGGTGCCTAATACTTGTATGTTTGAGAAATTTGATTTATGAGATTTCTGTTGACTTGTATTTGGTGCCCTGCAATTTCATTGGCTGTTGGCGAGGGGATCCGCTAGCGAAATGGGGTTCCAGTTCTTTGCCAGTTCTTGTTGTGAGATGTTACCCCACTCTTCCACCAAGAAACCTGCAAGTTCCTGGGAAATGGCCCTAGCCCTCACCCTCCGATACAACAGGTCCCAGACGTGCTCAATGGGATTGAGATCCGGGCTCTTCGCTGGCCATGGCAGAACACTGACATTCCTGTCTTGCAGGAAATCACACACAGAACGAGCAGTATGGCTGGTGGCATTGTCATGCTGGAGGTTCATGTCAGGATGAGCCTGCAGGAAGGGTACCACGTGAGGGAGGAGGCTGTCTTCACTGTAACATACAGCATTGAGATTGCCTGCAATTACAACAAGCTCAGTCCGATGATGTGTGACACACCGTCCCAGACCATGATGGACCCTCCACCTCCAAATCGATCCCGCTCCAGAGGAAAGGTCTCGGTGTAACACTCATTCCGTCGATGGTAAACGAGAATCCGACCATCTCCCCTGGTGAGAAAAAAACGTGACTCGTCAGTGAAGAGCACTTTTTGCCAGTCCTGTCTGGTCCAGCGACGGTGGGTTTGTGCCCATATGTGACATTGTTGCCAGTGAAGTCTAGTGAGGACCTGCCTTACAACAGGCCTACAAGCCCTCCGTCCAGCCTCTCTCAGCCTATTGCAGACAGTCTGAGCACTGATGGAAGGATTGTGCGTTCCTGGTGTAACTCTGGCAGTTGTTGTTGCCATCCTGTAACTGTCCCGCAGGTGTGGTGTTCGGATGTACCGATCCTGTGCAGGTGTTGTTACACATGGTCTGCTACTGTGAGGACGATCAGCTGTCCATCCTGTCTCACTGTAGCACTGTGTTAGGCGTCTCACAGTACGGACATTGCAATTTATTGCCCTGGCCACATCTGCAGCCCTCATTCCTCCTTGCAGCCTGCCCAAGGCACGTTCACGCAGATGAGCAGGGACCCTGGGCATCTTTCTTTTGGTGTTTTTCAGAGTCAGTAGAAAGGCCTCTTTAGTGTCCTAGGTTTTCATAACTGTGACCTTAACTGCCTACCGCCTGTAAGCTGTTAGTGTCTTAACAACCGTTCCACAGGTGCATGTTCATTAATTGTTTATGGTTCATTGAACAAGCATGGGAAACAGTGCTTAAATCCTTTGCAATGAAGATCTGTGAAGTTATTTGGAATTTTACGAATTATCTTTGAAAGACAGGGTCCTGAAAAGGGGTAGTTTTTTGTTGTTGCTGAGTTTACATGTTTCAAGCAGACCACCATAGTCCCTATGCCCAAGGAAGCGAAGGTGACCTGCCTAAATGATTACCGCCCTGTAGCCATGAAGTGCTTTGAAAGGATGGTCATGGCTCAAATCAACAGCCTCCGCCCGGATACCCTAGACCCAATCCAAATCGCATACCGCCCCAACAGATCCACAGATGAAGCAATCTCAATTGCACTCCACACTGCAATTTCCCCACCTGCACAGAAGGAACACCTACGTGAGAATGCTGTTCACTGATTAAAGCTCAGCATTCAACACCATAGTGCCCACAAATCTCATCACTAAGCTAAGGACCCTGGGACGAAAGACCTCCCCCTGCAACTGGATCCTGGACTTCCTGATGGGTCGCCCCCAGGTGGTAAAGGTAGGCAACAACACATCTGCCATCTACTCAACACTGGGGCCCTTCAGAGGTGTGTACTTAGTCCCCTCCTGTACTCCCTGTTCACCCACGTGACTGCAACACCATCATTAAATTTGCTGATGACACAACTATGGTAGGCCTGATCACCGACAATGATGAGACAGCCTATAGGGAGGAGGTCAGAGACCCGGCAGTGTGGTGCCAGGACAACAACGTATCCTTCAATGTGAGCAAGACAAAGGAGCTGATCGTGGACTAGAGGAAAAGGCGGGCCAAACAAGTCACCATTAACATCGAAGGGCTGTAGTGGAGCTGGTTGAGTGTTTCAAGATCCTTGATGTCCACATCACCAACTAACTATCATGGTCAAAACACACCAAGACAGTTGTGAAGAGGGCATGCAACACTTTTTCCACATCAGATGACTGAAAGGATTTGGCATGGGTTCCCAGATCCTCGAAAAAGTCATACTGCTACACCATCGAGAGCATCCTGACAAGTTGCATCACCACCTGGTTTGGTATGTGCTCGGCTTCTGACCATAAGACGCTACAGAGCGTAGAGCCCAGTACATCACTGGGGCCAAGCTTCCTGCCATCCATGACCAACAGTGCCTTGCGAAAGTATTCATGTTCTATTGCATTTACAACCTGTAATTTAAAAGGATTTTATGTAATGGAAATACACAAACTAGTCCAAATTGGTGAAGTGAAATGGAAAAAATAACTTGTTTCCAAAAATTCCAAAAATTAATAAAAGGAAAAGTGGTGCATGCATATGTATTCACCCCCTTTGCTATGAATACCCTAAATAAGATCTGGTGCAACCAATTACCTTCAGGAGTCACATAACTAGTTAAATAAAGTCCACCTATGTGCAATATAAGTGTCACATGATCTGTCACATGATCTCAGTATACATACACCTGCTCTTAAAGGCCCCAGTGTCTGCAACACCACTAAGCAAGGGGCACCACCAAGCAAGTGGCACCATGAAGACCTAGGAGCTCTCCAAACAGGTCATGGACAAAGTTGTGGAGAAGTACAGATCAGGGTTGGGTTATAAAGAATATCAGGAACTTTGAACTTCCCACGGAGCCCCATTAAATCTATTATTAAAAAATGGAAAGAATAGGGCACCACAACAAACCCACCAAAACTCACAGACCAGGCAAGGAGGGCATTAATCAGCGAGGCAACAAAGAGACCAAAGATAACCCTGAAGGAGCTACAAAGCTCCACAGTATCTGTCCATATGACCACTTTAAGCCATACACTCCACAGAGCTGGGCTTTACGGAAGAGTGGCAAGAAAAAAGCAATTGCTTGAAGAAAAAAAATTTGCAAACATGTTTGGTGTTCACCAAAAGGCATGTAGGAGACTCCCCAAACATATGGAAGAAAGTACTCTGGTCAGATGAGACTAAAATTGAGATTTTTGGCCATCAAGGAAAATGTTACATCTGGCGCAAACTCAACACCTCTCATCACCCCGAGAACATCATCCCCACAGTGAAGCATGCTGGTGGCAGCATCATGCTGTGGGATGTTTTTCATCGGCAGGGACTAGGAAACTGGTCAGAATTGAAGGAATGATGGATGGCACTAAATACAGGGAAATTCCTAAGAGAAACCTGTTTCAGTCATCCAGAGATTTGAGACTAAGACGGAGGTTTACCTTCCAGCAGGACAATGACCCTAAGCATACTGCTAAAGAAACACTCAAGTGGTTTAAGGGGAAACATTTATACATATATATATATATATATATATATATATATATATATATATATATATATATATATATATATCTTGGAATGGCCTAGTCAAAGCCCAGACCTTTTATTTCTTGTTTGTTTCACAATAACAAATATTTGCATCTTCAAAGTGGTAGGCATGTTGTGTAAATCAAATGATACAACCCCCCCCCCCCCCCCCCAAATCTATTTGATTTCCAGTTTGTAAGGCAATTAAATAGGAAAAATACCAAGGGGTGAATACTTTTGCAAGCCACTGTATGTACTATGCAGTGTCAGGGGAAAGCCCCCAAAATGGTCAGAGTCTCCATTCGCCCAAGTCATAGACTCTTTTCTCTGCTACCACACGGGAAGAGGAGCGCAAAGTCTAGGACCAAAAGGCTCAGTCATAGACTCTTTTCTCTGCTACCACACGGGAAGAGGAGCGCCAAGTATAGGACCAAAAGGCTCAGTCATTGACTCTTTTCTCTGCTACCACACGGGAAGAGGAGCGCCAAGTCTAGGACCAAAAGGCTCAGTCATAGACTCTTTTCACTGCTACCACACGGGAAGAGGAGCTCCAAGTCTAGGACCAAAAGGCTCCTTAACAGCTTCTAGCCCCAAGCCGTAAGACTGCTGAAAAATGTTTTGTACACTGCTGCTTCTCACTGCTTATTATGTATGCATAGTCACTTCACCCCTACCTACATGTACAAATTACCTCAACTAACCTGTACCCTCGCACACTGACTCGATACTGGCCACCCCCTGTATATAGCCTGTTATTGTTATTTTATTGTGTTACTTTTTATTATTTTTTAAAACTTTAGTTTATTAGCTTAATGTTTTCTTAACTCTTTCTTGAACTGCACTGTTGGTTAAGGCCTTGTATTCACAGTAAGATCTACACTTGTTGTTTTTGGCACATGTGGGAAATACAGTTTGATTTGATTTTGAAGAACACAGGCCGGATTGTGGTTGGTCTAAGCCGAGGATCCTCTGTGGTTGAGTGAAGAGAGAAAATCCTCTGGCTTTTGTTCAAGTCCTGTCCTCTGACCTCTCCCCCCCCCCCCCCCCCCCCCCCCAAACACACACACATAATTCAACAAGTAATTACATTATCTGTCTATATGAAACCATACTCAGTTGGCAGCCTCTATAATTAATTCATGCCCTCCCTTACTTGTTTTAAATATTCATAGAAATGATCCATGGCCTCTCTTCTCTTAATCTTGTTCATGTTGCTTTTTCATGACAATTTTTTCCCTTCAGTGTAGAGAGAGAGGCTGGATGCTTGTGGACGTACAGTATATCATTGGAACTGGAGGGATTTAGCAGGCATAGATATTACTGGGCCAATATTCATATAGCTGAATTAAGGTCACAATAAAATGACAAACACATGCATAAATAAAGTAACCAAGGCGTAGGGTTTCAATTAGCATCAGATGTAGTGGACACATTCACTAATCCAAGCACATTGGTGACCTCACTGCTCATTTGTGTTCCTGTGAAGGACATACAGAGCCTTCAGAAAGTATTTACACCCTTTGACTTATTCCACATTTTGTTGTGTTAAAGCCTGAATTTAAAATGGATTAAATGTAGATTTTTTTGTCACTGATCTAAACACAGTACTAATGTTAGAGTGGAATTATGTTTTTAGAAATGTTTACGAATTAATAAAATATTTTGAGTGTATTGAGTCAAGATCCCGCAGTCGAGCAGTGAATTTCCAACACAGATTCAACCAAAAAGGGAGGTTTTCCAATGGCTCACAATGAAGGGCACCTATTGGTAGATGGGTAAAACAATTAAAAGCAGACATTGAATATCCCTTTGAGGATGGTGAAGCTTTGAAGGCTGGATTACACTTGGTCTATCGACATGTCTGTGAACAGTTAGCGCAGTGACATCATGAATATTCTATTGTTGTCTGACAGCAAACTTGTCGTCGTCGTTATGATGAAGTATAACCACAAAACGAGGGCATACTTGCCTTATTTGAACACCAATTAACCCATTCAAGAATTTAGTAAATGTCAATCCAGCTAGCCAGGCAACTAAAATCAACTTTCTAAACAATGTTTTGGTTTGTTGCTAGCTTGTTAGCTACTTAGCTAGCTAGCTAGTCAGTTCAAATAATGACCAAAGCATATTAACTTTAGCCACTTTTTTTCATTATTATAGGAAAATAAATCCACCACAACAACATCATTAATTACAAGGTAATGAAGGCGAGCATACAGAAAACAGCTTATGGTAGTGAGTGTGATTAATTAAAATAAGGTAATTCTATCTGAGAATTTTTTAACTCCTGCACAGTCTTGTCACAGACGGATTTGATCCTATTGCTGTAGCAGCCCAGCAAGCACGACAACGGACTTTGCTACAGTCGCAGAGACATTAACTTCCGCAGCAATGTTCTGAAAAACATTCCACCGGAGGATGAATTAAATGTTGTTTGACCAGCGACACTTGCCACATTCTTATTGTCTACATACATGTCGTTGGCGGAAGAATAAACCACCTTTATTAACATGTATACTACTCTCACTCCGTGTCTCTCTACTTCTGCTCTTCTCCATTTCAGCATTTTCTCAATTTATTTGTATTTCTCTACCTTCACACTGTCTGTCTCTCTCTAGTTGAAGACGATATACTGTATCAGCAAACTAAAGGGAGGATAGTATCATTCTGTAGAGGAGGAATCACTATACTAGAGGAGACAGTATCATTCTGTAGAGGAGGAATCCCTAGACTAGAGGAGACATAGTATCATTCTGTAGAGGAGGAATCACTAGACTAGAGGAGACAGTATCATTCTGTAGAGGAGGAATCACTATACTAGAGGAGACAGTATCATTCTGTAGAGGAAGAATCACTAGACTAGAGGAGACATAGTATCATTCTGTAGAGGAGGAATCACTAGACTAGAGGAGACATAGTATCATTCTGTAGAGGAGGTATCACTAGACTAGAGGAGACATAGTATCATTCTGTAGAGGGGGTATCACTAGACTAGAGGAGACAGTATCATTCTGTAGAGGAGGAATCACTATACTAGAGGAGGCAGTATAATTCTGTAGAGGAGGAATCACTAGACTAGAGGAGACAGTAACACTCTGTAGAGGAGGTATCAGTAGTCTAAAGGAGACCTAGTAGCATTCTGTAGAGGGGGTATCACTAGACTAGAGGAGACATAGTATCATTCTGTAGAGGAGGTATCACTAGACAAGAGGAGACATAGTATCATTCTTTAGAGGAGGTATCACTAGACTAGAGGAGACAGTAACATTCTGTAGAGGAGGTATCACTAGACTAGAGGAGACATAGTAACATTCTGTAGAGGAGGTATCACTAGACTAGAGGAGACAGTAACATTCTATAGAGGAGGTATCACTAGACTAGAGGAGACCTAGTAACATTCTATAGATGAGGTATCACTAGACTAGAGGAGACCTAGTAACATTCTGTAGAGGAGGAATCACTAGACTAGAGGAGACATAGTATCATTCTGTAGAGGAGGAATCACTAGACTAGAGGAGACATAGTATCATTCTGTAGAGGAGGTATCAGTAGACTAGAGGAGACCTAGTCACATTCTTTAAAGGAGGAATCAGTAGAATAGAGGAGTCTTAGTAACATTCTGTAAAGGAGGAATCAGTAGAATAGAGGAGTCTTAGTAACATTCTGTCTGGGAGATATCAGTAGACCAGAGGAGACTTAGTAACATTCTGAGGAGGAGGTATCAGAAGACAAGAGGATACATAGTATAATTCTATAGAGGAGGTATCACTAGACAAGAGGAGACCTAGTAACATTCTGAAGAGGAGGTATCGCTATACTAGAGGAGACATAGTAACACTCTGAAGAGGAGGAATCATAAGACTAGAGGAGACCTAGTAACATTCTATAGAGGAGGTATAACTAGACTAGAGGAGACCTAGTAACATTCTATAGAGGAGGTATCACTAGACTAGAGGAGACTTAGTAACATTCTGTAGAGGAGGTATCAGTAGACTAGAGGAGACAAGTATCATTATGTAGAGGAGGTATCACTAGACTAGAGGAGACCTAGTAGCATTCTGTAGAGGAGGTATCACTAGACTAGAGGAGACATAGTAGCGTTCTGTAGAGGAGGTATCACTAGACTAGAGGAGACCTAGTAACATTCTATAGAGGAGGTATCACTAGACTAGAGGAGACTTAGTAACATTCTATAGAGGAGGTATCACTAGACTAGAGGAGACCTAATAACATTCTGTAGAGGGGGTATCACTAGACTAGAGGAGACTTAGTAACATTCTGTAGAGGAGGTATCACTAGACAAGAGGAGACATAGTAGCGTTCTGTAGAGGAGGTATCACTAGACTAGAGGAGACCTAGTAACATTCTATAGAGGAGGTATCACTAGACTAGAGGAGACTTAGTAACATTCTATAGAGGAGGTATCACTAGACTAGAGGAGACCTAATAACATTCTGTAGAGGGGGTATCACTAGACTAGAGGAGACTTAGTAACATTCTGTAGAGGAGGTATCAGTAGACTAGAGGAGACCCAGT